>NW_020451293.1:1664270-1698417 GCF_003343035.1 Apteryx rowi
TGCCCTTGGGTGGCAAGAACCAGGGGTCTGTCACACTGTTTGATCACTCCATGGTAGGACAGCAGGGAGTGGACACCCGCTTACAAGTGGGATCTTTAAACTTGACCATCAGGCCTAAACGGCTCAGCACAAGATGCTTCTTCCAATATTTAAATGCCAGCTCAAGCCTGTGCCAGCACCTTCTTAAAGGGTCATGAGTCAACACACACACACGCTACTCTAAATCCTAAAATAAATRCAAAACTAGGTCTGATCTCACCTTTAGTTCCACAGAAATAGAAACAGCTTCTGATGTTCCCTTGGGAGGCAGCGCCTCTGACCTATTCTCTGCTGTCTTTTAAGCCCTGGTGCATCCCACCAGGCCCCAGTGGGGCAGGCACCTGTAGAGCAGTGACAACTGTAGTGGTAGGATGCCTGCAGCTGGGGGAGTGCTTGGCCTGTCCTGGAGCATCAAGGTGGAGCATCAAGCATCTGAAATGTTTGAGAGGGCAGGTATGGATGGGAGGCGATCGTGATGGAAAAGATAGCCAGAGCAGAAGAACTACATGAGTTTCTTTGCTGTGGGAGGTTCCCGTGTGCAGGCCCATTGCAGGCAAACCCAAGCACTGCAGGGAGATATCAACATGGCTTTTGAGTAAAGCCCTGCCAGAAAACCAAGCAGAGATGGTCAGCACCTGAGCATACAGACAAAAGAAAACATCTCTGTGTTGCTGCAGCTCCACAGCATGCCTGCACATCTCTGGCAGCCTGGGATAGAGGGGGGGAAAATGAGAGGGCAAGAGGGATGATCCCAGGTTTGAACTGCTTTCCAAGGAGACAAGTAAGGCAGAAGCCAGCAGGACAAAGTCAGAGGAGACAGGGCTGGGGCATACACAGCTTTGACCAGCATAGAGGAGAATAAGAAGCAACTGTTCACAGCTTCTTCAACATGGAAATGAAGGGCCACCGAAATAAAGACCCACAGTTAGGGCAGGGGAACTTTGGGGGTTTATGGGTGCAAAAAGAAATGATGAAAATAAGAGGTGGGGAAAAAAAAAACCCACATTGAGGTCTAACAAAGATGTCAGTTCCAGTTAGCTGCAACTCCCCAGCCGCTGGGAAAGCACTGGGGAGAAGAGTCATTAACTTCCCTGGGCAGATGCTGTCAGCCCTGCTGGAGAAGGATGCAGGGCTGCACAGCCCATGGTCTGAATGGTTATGGGACAAGGTGAACCAGCTTTCACGAGGCACTCCTAGCCCTTCTGCCTGCTGGGTAGCCCCAGCGCTGGCTCCAGCTTGCTGTAGCTGGGCAGGGGACAGGAATGGCTTGGTCAGCAAATGCTTCCTCCCTGCTCTAACAAGCACCAGGTCCCAAGACAGGGCTAGGAGGGCCCCCAAAGCCTTTCTCCCACTCCCTCTGTTGTGGCCCGGACCAGCTCTACTTTCACTGGCACTGTCACATCATACCTGTTCTCCAGGCCCAGTCTCCACATCCCTCACCAGCAATGCACCCAGTGCTTCATTATCTCATTCTTAGTAAAGTATCCCTAAATTTAGCTTCAAGCCAAAGACATCTGAAATCTAGCACCTCTTTTATGCACGCAAGGTACCTACCTTGAAGAGAAGAATAGGACACAATGCAAGAGGAACAGCATAAGTCATCACAGAACCTCTCTCAGGTTTCTCTTCTCAAGGAGAATTAACTATACTTCATTAAATCCCCACCCACCCGCCCAAAAAGCTTGTTTTTCAGCCCTCTGGTCCCTCTTCTCAAGCTCTTCTGGACTCTTCAGCTGCTCCACATCGTTCTGCATGCAGGGCACAAACACCACATCCAAAACAGGGGTCAGCCCCAAACAACGCAGGCAAGTAGCAGTGTGTACTCTGCAGGCATTTGCCTCACTCACTGTCCTAGGGAGCGGCATCGCTTTCAACACAGCTTGATGCTGGGCTTCACCCCACCACAGCCCATCTCTGCAGAAGGGGGACTGAAATCACCAGGCCAGAGCCAGCACCAAAGGCTTCAGAAGGGTTTGGGCACACCCAGCACCATAACCATCACTCTCGGGACCCAAGTCAGGCTCTCAAACCTGAGCTGCAATAGGGAGGCAAAATGCATAGAAGCCAGTTCTGTTAACAAGTGTGCAAAGTAGTATATTTTATTCCTTAAAGACACATTTTTAGCCAACACAGGTATTGAGGCTTCCAGCCTGCAGCAGCTGGAAATCAGAAACATCACAGATTTATAGGGTACAGGATTTTCTAGCATGGTACCTCAACAGTCATTTCCGTGCCCAGCTCAAATGGCTCTACTACATCTGCTACAGCCACAGGGCGAGAGGGTACTAGGAAGCTCCTGTCTCTGTCTCCAGCTAGGGAATACCAGACAGGTTCAACTTCAGTCCCATCAGTCTCCCCCTCTCCTGAAGGGAGCCAAGCTCCAGAACTTCAGGCTGTAGTTTTTCCAACCCTCAAATCACTAGGCAGACCAGTTTCAAAAGAAGAAAGCCCCTACACAGTCTCACTTAAAAATGAAATCATACAAAAACATTCCACACCAACATCTGCCAAGAACAGAGGTCACAGCAGTACACCGATCTCCCCATTCCCAAATGGGGCAGAGGGATCACCCCCAACACACACCCCTCCCCAAGCCAGTCATTTAGTGCACAAAGTCACAAGTCTAGAAAAGCACAGTGGACTTCCATGTCCCGAACCAGGGCAAGGCAGAACATCCCCAAGCTTGTCTGCAGTTCTCCCCAACCCAGGCCTGCAACGGAGGGAAGGCAATTAATTTGATAACGAACATACAGCCACTCTACAGCAATACAGACCAGGGCCTGCTTTGCCCTGTGCATGTTCCCTTGGCTGAAACCACACACTTGGAAGAGGACAGCAATCCCCACCACCTCGCAAAGCAGTCCCTGGCCTCCTCCGAAGGTGCCAAGGATGATGGAGGGAAAGGAGCAGATTGCTTGTCTGAACTCTGTATTCATTTAGGAAGAGAAACTCATCTTGGAAATCAAGAACCACGCTTCTTCCTGCAGGAAGTCTTTTCTTTATTTGCAGCAGGTATAGAGCTGGTCCAGGTCTCTTCTCTYTCTCTTGCTCCTAAATGCTGCCCTGGAGGCTCCAGATGGATATCTGAGATACTCTCCCTGCATTTTTAGCTTGCAGCTGCATTCAAGGAGCACTCTTCAACCTTAAGTCAGAGACCCCAATAGCAGTAGCAACTGCAGAGCTCTGAGCAGGCCAAACAATAAGAAAAATCCCTGTTTATTCTGCAGCAAAGGGAGAAGAAACATACTTGGATAAAAGAGGGGTAAACCAGTCCAAACCCTAACCAGAGGCTTGGCCTCCTGTTGGCTTGCTACAATGCCAGGATTCTTCCCAGGGCAGCTTGTCTCATCCACTACGCAGCATTGGGGCTTCGCAAACAACACTAGCCCCTCTGCATGGCAGTGGCTGCACACAGCTTTGCACCCAGGCTCTAGGCAAGTGCTCTCCATCCTCCTTGCTGACCAGCTCCCAGGAAAGACCTGGCATCTCACTGCAGGAAGCTGTCTAGTTTGACTTGGCTGCTGCTGGAGGAAGATACTGAAGGAGCAGCAGACGCTGGCCTGGAGACATTCTTCCTTTTGCTCCTCACTGCTATCGGACGGATTTCTGTTAGGTTTGTCTGAAGGTAAAACTGTCAAGGAAAGTAAGACCGAGGCCCAGGAAAAAAAAGAAGCAATCTAGTACCTGCTCCAGATGAGCCAGGATCACAGAACTGGGGCCCAGCAATATGTTCCCACCCAGAGAAAGAAGAGCTCCCGGCAGGACAAACAGGGCCTGGACTTGGCTCCCTACCCACAGCAGCAGAGCTTGGACATACTCCAGTCCCACAAGCCAAGGAACGCTTTCCACTTCCATGTCATCCCTTAGCATTAAAAAAAAAATAATAATAAAAAATAAATAAAAGAAAAACCCAGTGTCTAAGCATCTCCATCAGAGCGTTGTATTTCAAGATCTACGCTGGGTATGAGAGTGAGCACACTGTGCTGGGAAAGTCACAGCAGCCAGAACCTGTGGCCTTCCACAGCACAGAGCTGCTCTTAGAGCAGCGAGTCTTTAAGCCACATCACACCTTTACAGATCCTCTTCAGAGASAAAAGTGGCAAAAAAAACATCACTGAACTGGAAAAGCTCCTGGCCAGTCACCATCTGCAGCACCAAAGATGCAGCTCATGCTAACAGAACAGCAGCATTATACAAACCAGCACCCTGCAGAGCACTCGGGCTTAGAAATGAGGTGCTCCTCCACCAGCCCTGTGTGAGAAGCAGCACTGCAATGGCCATCCAGCTTCTCCATTACATCCCAGGCTGGCAGCACGGGAGCAACTGGGCACATTTGGCCCCAGAAACCTGGCTCAACCCAGTGGGCTCCCACAACCAGTGGGAGACCTCTGGGCCGCCACAGCAAGGATGTGGCTATAGAAACCCAAGGCTTCCCAAGGTGGTCATGGCTTATGATTGATCACTTCCTTTGTTTCAGCCTCCTGGTTCTCTACAAAGGGCAAAAACACTGCAAAACAGCACCAGGACCTAGAACAGTGCCAGAGCAGTAAGTTCAACACACACGCCTCTGACAGCGAGCTAGCCCCCAGGTACTGCTGGGGAAGCCAGGCTGAGGGGGCAGCCTACGGGGACACAGCTCCTGTGTTGGGGAGAGGGGGTCAGGACAGCTGGCTCCCCTCCTCTGGGTGAGCTCAGCTCAGCTGCTCCTCACCTGCTGCAGGGTTGCCACCAGGAGAGGCACAGCCGAACAGTAATGTCCTGCGGGAATGAAGCTGTGGGCTGTGCTGCCTGGCAGGCATGCGGCTGGGAAGACGCTGCACTAAGCTGCTGCTCCACAGACCCCCAAGGGTGTAGGCAGCCCCCGCAGAGCATACTGATTTCTAGTTGATGTGTTCCTCTGAACAAATATCTACTGATAATGTTCTCATTGGGTTTAAGTGTGGGCTCGAAGGCATCAAGTACCTTCAGGCTCACTCCCAGAGCGAGTGCAGCAAAATCTGATGGTTCCTTGAGGGTCCCAGCCCCAATTTGGGGAGCCCAGCCCCATTCAACAAATGGCTGGGACAGAACAAGAGCAGCAGAGCAGAGGTTTCCCCACAGATGCGACTGCTGTGCAGGCTGTAGGAAAGGATACAGGCTGTATGAACTTCGTTCTGCCTCCCAAGCCATCGTACCCCACTCTCACCTAGGAAAGAGAAATAAATGTGTCTGGAGCAGCATGACAGAGCCTTGGCTACCTATCCATGTTGGTTAACGGGAAGCAGGGGAGCCTAGCAGACCACAGATCTGCAAAGGGGTTACAAGCACTTGGAAACACTCAAACACTTGTACTATGTCCTCACCCGAGGGGCAGAAAAAACAAAAAGCAAAAACAAAAAAACCACCCCACACACCCAAGGGTATGAGTAGAGTTTAGGTATCTTGGGCACCTTCTGAAGCAAGCTGAGCCTTCCAGGGAGCAGCAAGACTTAGGATTTTGTGCCTGCGACTGAGGCATACAAGGAAAACACCCAAAGCTCCAGGGAGGTGGAGGAACAGGGCRTGGAGGGTCATTTAATCTGCTGCCAGATAGGGAACGAGCATCTGTCATCCCTGGAGCTCTGCAGGAGTGGGAAGTAGCCAAGTCACACCCCAAGATTTATTTTCCACACACTGTATTTGGCAAGATAAAAGCCTCATTCACGTCTTCYATTAGGGTCACTTCAGGACAGAGGTGTACAGTACCAGCCCTTGACAAGCTCACCAACTAGACAGTCATACTCACAGTGCCCACATGCTTGTGGGGACCCAGCAAACTACCCGAGGATGTCTTCTTCAAGAGAGCAGAGTTCCTGATAAATGCTGGCAGGAGTCCTTTAAGAGCCTCATCCTCCAAGTCATCTGCCCAGTTCTGTCCCACAAAATAAAGAGGAAAGCCCTGTGACCAGCACAATCTGGTGACTTTAATTCATGTACAGGCAGCATTAATGATGCAGACAGCTACTTAGGGTAACAGTTACTCCCATACCACAGCTCAAGCCAGAGAAGTGAAGCTTCAAACCTCCCACCGGGGCTCACTACTAGGAAGAGCAGTGCCTAGGAGGAAGCATGTGCGCCCAGCAAGCCTGGGAGACCAGCCCCCTTGGCAGACCCCATGACCCATGTGATCAGACCCACGTTGTGCATTTGCCAAGCACATCTGAGATGGAATAATCTGCAAGAAGCACACAGGTCCCCATCCTCCTTCTCCTGGCCAGAATGAGGCCAGGAGGCGCCTCTGACACAGCAATAAAATGTTTCTAGGAGACAGTCAAGCAAAGCATTTCGAAGCATGTACAGTGGTTCTACAGATGGGCCAGTCTATGGTCGCAGCATCTTCTATGTGGCCGAGTCAGTCTGTTTCTCAAGCCTATTAACAGCATAATTGAAGAGGTGATACAGAAAACAAAATTAGTCCTTTTACCTCCACTGTTTCCTTCAGAGCTTTCTTTGACAGATTTACCACAGGAGGCCTGTAAGAGACCCAAGGAGCAAATCAGCAGAGATTTACTGTCCAAGCAGAGCTGGCAAGGACAGACAAGGCCAAGCAAATAACGATGAAACTTGTAGCGCGATATCAGGCAGCTGGAGAGCTATCTGATCTCACACAGCAGCTTCCAAGGAGCAGAGACTTTGATCTCATTTAGAAGCAGAAAGAGGAGAGAAAACTCACGGCTTTTTATCCAGCTTCTGTCTTTTCGCAGGGCTGGAAAGAGATCTGCAAGGCTGATGTTCAGGGGTATCCACATCAAAAGTGGCATCTAGATTGATCTCATCGCTGTGGGCTGGGCGATGGAGCTTTGGGTGCCGCAGTTCCACGGGAGTGGGGCTGCGAGGACATACAAAGCATCAGCTGTCAGGAGGCCACCGGCTGCCAGCCAGCAGATGAGGAAGACAGAGGTATAAGTTACACTACTTAGTTACAAGACAACAGTGGGAGCAAGATCAGACCCCATCCTGCTGTACAAGTCCCCAAAAGTACAATCCAAAGCCAAGAGTTTATAGTCAATGTCCCAAACTAGCGTTCACTATTGAGCAGCATGTGCAGCAGCAGCACCAAGGAAAGGCATTGGTGCACTGCTGCTCAGTATACACAAGCCAGCTTGCCGTACTGGGGTGACAACGCAGGCTCCCAGAAAGGAAGGGCTTGATAAAAATGCAAAGGATGCTGTTTTTCAGGCCAAGCCTCCATCAGGCTGGGTTCCTCTGCCTGGCAAAGCTCTCTGGTCCCCAAACTCCAGGGCACGCTCCCTGGAAGGCCAACTCTGAGGCATGAGTGTGAGGCCACCAGAACAGCAGCTTCCCTGGCAGGACATGGCAGCAGAGTTTGTCAAAATCTAGTCCTTTCTTCCATCCCTTTCTGACCCAAACCTTCCAAAATACACACTTCCAGGTAAACCAGACACCACCTTGTCAGCAACAGGAGAAAAAATAGGATACAAGAAGCAAGACGACTGCGCTACTGTGATGCCTGCCAGACTAGTGTATCTCTGCCTCCCCAGCCACTACCTAGTTAAACTGTCAACTCTTGCTTTGGACCTGTCTGTACCTGAGGATGCACTTCACTAACCTTTCAAAGACTAGTCGGCTCAGTGTCTCTCTGGTTACAGATGGCACTTTCAGAGTATCCTGCAGGATTTCTATCTTCTTCTTCAAACTCTGGAGGGAGGAAGGAAAGCAGACAGTGAAATAAGAAGAAATTTTGTAGCAGATACTCTTGCCTCTTCCATAGTCCAGCATCAGGTGGAGCTCAGAGGTGGGTCAGATAAAAGGAGACAGGGGGCTAGGTAAGCTGAGCAAATAGCAGCATGACTCCTGGCTTTGCAACTGCAGGCCATGGCCAACTGCCAGTTACTGCAGACTGAGGAATGATGTTCTCACCAAGATCTCCTTATCTGCATTCTTCAGATCCTTCTGGGTGCTTTTTAGCTCCTCCTTTGTCTTCTCCAACTCTGAGACTGTTTTCTGCAGCTGCAGAATAAGCACCCCCCAGGAGCAGAGGGCTGGTTACAACGCACAGGTAAGGAAAACCACTGATCCCCTCCAAGAACAAGTACACTGCAGCACACTCTACCTTCCCCTGTTTCAGGGCTCAATTTTCCTGTGGCACTGTCCCTGACCAATCTTTCCTATCTCCAAGCAGTTCATAGCCAGCCCTTTCCTCAAGCTGCCTGCAGAGGGATCTCCAAGGCTGCTTGCCTAACACAAACCTTCATATAGTATTTTCCAAGCATTTATGCCTAATGGTGACAGCTTTTCCATGGTCTAACGCTGGGTGGCTGCATTCTGAACTCCAGCAGGACTTTGGACATACCAAGTTAAAGGAACTACGAACACAGGCTGGACCACCGTTGTGCATGGACAAGCCTGATTCAGCAGGGAAGCACAACACAAGCCAGGGGTTCAAGCTGGTCTGGTACCACATCAGGGACTTCAAGTGAGGTCAGGAGACTACCATCACCTTGTGGGCTGGCCCAGTGTCAGCTCTCCATCAGCCAAGGTAACAGAGTCCAGAGCTCTAATTGTACCAACTCGCGTCCTGCTGACCCCAAGCTAGTGACTGCAATGTGGCAATGGTCCAGCCAGAAACAGGCCAGTTCCTGCAGCAGCACCTCATTTAAGGTGTTAAGTTGCTTGGGGAGCTGCAGGGCAGTCTGAAGAGATCCTCCTTCTCCATTGCTTTTGAGGGCACTGCAGCAGCTATAGCTGGGTAACAAAAAGAAAGCAAATCCACCCAGATTCTCTCACTTCATGAGCCTGGACTCAGGCATGCCCCAGGGGATACCAGAGCTATCTGCGCCTCAGAAAGCAGAGCCATGCACATGCTCTTTGGGGGGACTTGCAGCCAAAACTTACAGAAAGTGATTCCTGACCTGAATGAACAGATCRCAGCAAGGCCTGGAGCAGGGGGAGCATAGCAATAGAGACACATCAGCAGCTCCAAGCTTTGCATCAGGTCAGCTCCAAGTCCAGCAGACCTTCACAGCTCTGAGCAGAACCAGCCCTGGGAGGCTCTGGGCAGAGCCACCTGCATGTCCTCACCACACTCTGGACTCTCTCCTGCCTAGGACCCGCATCACGCTCAGCTGTTTGACAAAACAAAGGCAGTACTGCTTCTGGAGCCTGGAGGAAGCAGCTGAGTGCCTGTGTGGTGCTGTGTTCAAGTCCAAGCTCCCTGTCAAACTCAGCCTGGCTCTGCACATGCTGCCGTGCCAGGGTCCCCAGAGACTGCACTCCTGACAACAGCCCCAGAGCTGCTCACTCACTAAGCATCACACCCTGACCCAAAAAAACCAGTCTGACACTTCCACRTCACCCACAGCACTTGAGTAGTACTCAGTGAGGGAAGGGAGTCACTGCAGAGGGCTTAGATAACGGCTGTGGAATGGGATCTTCAGATCAGTGCCACCCTTGTGACTCTCACCCTTTCCTTTTACCTTGCTACTGACAGAAAACACCTCCTTCTTCAGCTTCTCTGCCATCTCACTAGATATCTTCCGAGCCTCCTTCAAGTTTTCATATTCCCTGAAAAAAGACCACAACAGAGTCACGTGCTGCTCATGCAAGAGGACTGAGTTAGAACTTCTCAGAGACAACCCAAGACCCTTGTTTTGAAGCTCTGCAACTGCAAAACCACTGAATAAAATCCAGAACACAAAAAGCTCTTCAAGGAACAGAGCTGAGTGAATCACTGACCGGCAGTGTGTCAAGCATACCACTACACTGGGGAAAAAAAAATTAACCTGCAAAGGATATCATGCCCAAGCACGTGGAAGGACATGAACAGAGCTCAACAGCAAAACAAAAACCAAATCCAAAGATATTTCAGTTGCCAATGGAAGAGGGATGGACAGACAGAGCAGCCTCCACACTGAGAGCAAACGGAGGACTTTGCTTTAAGTGACCTTTCAGAGACTTCACACTATTGGCCATGCACGTTCATTCCCCAATTACGCCACAGGGACACTTGCCTCATTACAGCTTTGTATCAAAGCTACAATTATTCAGCTGCCATCAGAACGGACCCAAAGAAGCTGTGGTTTTGCCCAGCAGGACCAGATGGATTTCCAGGTAGGGGATGGCAGCACAGCAGATTTAGCTTCCAGTGATCAGAGGGCACACAGAGCACTTCAGGCCACAGCTGCCCAGCACGATGCAGCACAGGGCACAACTCCGAGCCCCTCATCCACTCATTTTCCCCCAGGCATGAGCGGAGGAGAACTGAGGGAATAATAATCACCTCCTAGGTGCACTGACAACTCTGGAGACCGTTCCCATGGTGACATATGTGTCACTGCAGTGACAACGGGAACAGTTCAGTGTGGCAAGCTCCAATCTAGGTCCCCAGGACTTGTCAGTCAAAGCCCAGTGGAGGTCCAAACAGGCAGCAAGGGCCCCACAAAGCACGTGTGCCTGCCAGTACTCAGCAAATGGAGTTCTCTCCGTGCACATTCAGGATGGCACAAGCTGGCTTTGCCAAGCCTGTAGCACCTACTTTTTCAGTGAGACACAGTAGACTGCAAGCTGTTCCACTGCTGCCTGCCCAACTCCCATCTCTCGGATCATCTCCTCCACTTCGGGGCGCTGGCTCTGAAGCAACAGTTCGATCCTGCAAACGATACCCCCCTCCGCTCATGAGTCACAAACAGACTGGGAAAGGAACTGGAGTCCTCGTTCCTCCCATGAGCTTGTGCAGTCAAAACTCCTGCGGCAGGCAGGCTGAATGTGGTAGGGGAGAGGATGCAACCGCCCCACTACAAGCAGGGTTTTTTGCTAGGGAAGAGCAGAGCTAGATGGACTGACCAGAGATGGGGCAGCCATACACACACACACACACACACACACAGCGCTTGGGACCTCTCTCCCTGCGGCTGACTGGGTACCTGGGCTGGGATTCAGGCTCTGCCCCAGTGTCCTCTCTGGTAACACACATTGCACAGGGCCGTGCTGGGAGTCCTAGAGATGAAGTCAGTCTGCAAACAGTACCATGCCTCACTGCTATTTAGGGAAAACGACTGTCTGGAAAGGAAGCAGTGGCAAGAACATGGACAGGCAGGACCAGCAGGGGCAGGCCTGCTAATGCAGCAGTTTCCAGTCTTGCAGCATAAAAAGACCCAGCAATCTCAGCACATGGAGCTGGATGATGCAGCAGACACAGCAGGACTTCTCGCTCCCTCTCTGAGGAGGGGAGAAGCATGCAGCCCAGCCTGCAAAACCCAGGGAGAGCCTGGGATCTCACCGCTCCATGGTTCTCAGTTTGTTCCGCAGACGGCGGGCCTCCTCCTTTGAACTTCTGTTATCCTCCTGCTGCTGTTCCAGGAATTTCATCTGTTTCTGCAGAGAAGCAAGTGCGCACAGACCGTTAGAAAGGCTCCAGGGATTGTTAGAGAAACATCCTGGCTTATGCGCACTGCGGGCAGCTGGGAGCATACATTGGCTCTCAACACTATCACCACCTCAGCAGCCCAGGATTAGAGATTTGAGCTCCCTCCCTGCTGCACCCCTAGCTCTGCTCCTTGCGAGCACAGCAGGGTCTCAGCACTAATCACAAGCTGAGTCTGGCATTGAAACTGTGTTGTATCCTCCTTTCTGCCGGGAGCATTTGTGGGGTTGTGCATTACTCTGTCCTCAGTGACAATTTGTTTTTCAACAGCAAGGTAGTCCAAGGCAAATAAATCTTGCTACTGCGTTCTCCTGCATATATGGCTCAGCCCTTTGCTTTAGCCTCCTAGTTATCCTAGCCATTAACTGCTAACAGCATAAATAGAAATGCTGCACTGGTCTCTTCCAGGAGGTCTCACCCAAAGAGGACACCCACCTGGGTGCTCTCCTCACCCAGCCTGCAGAAGCTCCAGATCTATTGCAGGCATCACCTTTCTAGGCTCTCCAGTAACAGGCAGCATCAAGAGTGAACCTCAGCTGAACAGAAAAAACACAAATCTGCATTTGGCAGAGAGCGTGAGAAAGCTGCCCTGAATTAGCACCCTTTCGACATAGCTGTGTTGTCTAGGTGTGTGTGCGCCCAGTCACCTAGCACACAAGCTTCAAAAGGTTCTGGGCCCGGTTTTAACACAATGCTGACTCCAGGGAGAAGGCTGGCCAAAGACTTAAGCCTCTTAAGGTCTAATGTTAAGCTCTCTTTCATATAGAAGTTAAAGGATTTTATCTGCTTCCTGCCAAAGAAACCAGAGAGGTGTGAAACTACTAGGACTTTGCAGAGGGACAGCATTCCTGACTCACATGTTACTCTTGCTTCAGCAGAGCCCACCTTTGCTTGTTCCTAGCCAAAGCTCTCCCCATGTCAGACCCCACAAGCAGTGTTTTGTGCCAGGCTGGCATGAAGCTAGGGATGCCACTATCTGAAACACAGCAGCTAACTCTCACTCCAGAGGTTCAGCAGCAACAACAGCACTAGCAGACAACAGGAATGGCTCGCAGCTTGTGACCATGACCTGTGCCACAGCTAGGTAAGCCTGCATCTGTACTGCAGAAGTTTAGTGCTTTAATCTTTATATGATGCAGTATTAGACTTTGCTTGGCATTCAGCTAGGGAACCCTGTGCACCACAGAAGACACCGCCAGGTCCCTAACCCTTCTGTCCTGCCCAGCTTTTATTAAAAGAACTTGAGCATACACAGAGGGTTTTGTAACAGGCAATGCAACCACAGAGCCTCCTTCTAGAATGCCTGGCAGGAAAGCCGAGCAGAGTGTCCTTGAACTGAGCAGCAAGCACCAGCTTCTACTTTCACGGTTGTTTTTGCAGGAGTAGGAAGCACTAGTAAACACAGACTATCCTGCCACTGGTACACCTGGGATGCCAAAAGCATCTCATGCGTGACCCAGACTCAGGCTGCCTTTACAACCAAGCAGCTTGGATATAATCCCATGGTCAGGCAAAAAAGCTTGTGCTAGCCCATGGCAAGACCTGTGCGGCATTAATCCCTCACCGTATGTCCCCTTCTGCCCTGCGACAGCATCACATTGCTAGCATCAGGGAGACCTACTGGACTGGTTCCTCCTTGGAAGAGCCCAGTCATTTTGGACATGGCATATAGCAAGTAAGCACAGATCCATATGATCCATCTACAAGCTCTCCTGCTGGCCATGGGGCCTTGCAGGTCAAGGGAGACCCCTCTTCCAAAGGGAAGAGATCTTGGAAAATGCAGTTCACCTCTACTCTCCCTTTCAGTTCGCAGCTTGCAATCCCACCTGGCCAAAGTCTGTCTGCTTGTCACAGCCAGCCTCATCTTCATCACACAGTGGAGACAGCCCAGCCCTCTGCCAAGGCAAAGTCACTCTGCTCACATCCCAATTAAGACATCCCAACGAAGTGGATCTTGCACTTACCCCACCCCCCCACCACACTTGCTGTTTATGCACCATACATGACTAGGCACTGAGTCACTGCACACTGAAACCCTACAGGAATATTTGATCCCTGGACATCACACATTACTAACCTAACCAAAGGAAAGCCCTAGCAACAGAACAGAGACAGGAGAGTTAGCTGGATCAAATCCCACTCAGCTGAAGCTCCCCCACCATATATTTCCGTTTGATTTCCTCTCCAATCAAACCACGAAGCTAATTTTCCTTGAATCCCACTCGGCCTAAACCCATTTCAGAAGAACATTCTACCGCAGGGAGCCAGTGTTTCTGCAATGGGGCACTGGGGCCGATTCCCACACTCAGTTCATGCTGGTACCTTTATGAACAGTGCTGATGCTTCATTAGCAAGGCTCAGCCAGCTTCCCCCAGGTTGGGCTGGCATCTCTCCCCCACCTCTGCCCTTAAGCACACAGCCATTTGTGAACCAGCCACACACCTGGCTTTCATGCCTCTGAATCACCTGGAGCGCAAAGCGCATTCCCTACCTCCAGAGACCAGTGACACCACTTGCTTTGGATTAATAAAGCCAAAACGAAAACCTAACTGCAGCTCCGCTGCCTTCCTGGCATTCAGAGAGATCAAGGTGACAGGAGTCTCAGGGCACCGGACCTAAACTCCCACCAGCACCAAGCCATCTGGTCTCTGCATCAGCAGGGCCTGTGCAGAACTTGAACAGAACTAACACCAACCGAGCAATGGATAGAGCCAGAGTCTCCACGGGGGGTGAGAAAGGTACCTTCAGAGAGGAACACAGCATCTCCGTCTCTCCCAGCACCTTCTGGAGCGACTCTATTGTGGCGTTGCGCACATCCAGAGTGTCCCTCAGCCCATCCACGACGGCTTGGCATTCCCGCTTCTCTTTCTCTGGAAAAGAAAAGGAGTCATGGCCCAGCAACCCAAACTTCAGCAGCCCCACGAACAAGGGCACTATCACAACAAACACTGCTTGTTGTCCCAGGCTCCAGCTTGCTAGGGCTCAGCCATTCCTGTAGAGAGCCATTTCCCTAAGTGCCGTCAGCAACAGGGTCTGAGCTGAGCAATTGTTTCTCCCACTGCCAGCAGGCTTCAAGATTTTCTCCAGCAAAGATAACAAGTTCCCTTTAATAGCTTTCCTATGCCAGCCCTGCTAGCATTAAGCTGGTGCATCTTAACTCTTGCATGCTCTCAAAGCAAAGCTTGCCCAGGGAGAGCTGTTTTCTCAAGTTAAACTGAGCCATCACAGCTCGAGAGCTGAGCCTGTTCTCTCCACACAGGAGCCTTACACGGTGGCAAGCACTTCGGAGGGCTGTTGGGGCAGCTGCGTACGGTGACACTGTGCCTATGCGCACAGCAACCACGCTGCTGCATCATTATGCTGCTGCCACTTCCCTCCCCACAGCGCAGAGGGCACGAGGCAGTAACGCAGACCTCCGCTACGTGTTGGGAACACCAAAGGACACGCAGCGGCTGAAACGGATTCTTGAGAGGTCCCACTTTTTGCAGGTCACAAAGCCCAAGCTTCAGTTACCCCTTTCCCTGCCACGCAGATGATCCAGGAACAAGGCACATGCCTTGGACCACCAAAGAGAAGGGTGGGAAAGTAACACCAGATTCGGTTTGTTTTGGCAAGATGGGAAGAAGAGCTGACAAAGTGACAACCAGTATCAGGAGCTGATGGACCTAAAGAGAGTACACCCAGCATCACCGGAGAGCTGAAATACGTCGTGCCATGGCAGAAAGCAGCAATCCCTTGGTCTAAGAGTGCTGAGGAAAGTCCTCAGCTCAGCATCTTCCGCCTTTGCTAAAAATCCTCTATGGCTTCAGTCTGTCTGACAATACTGGACAGCAACTCAGCACCTTTCCAGAAGCTATTTCTCCTTCCAAGCAATCCAGTTTCAAATTGTGCCACCATGTCCCATAGAAGCAAAAACAGCAGTGCAGCTTGACTGCTGGATCAGACAGTAGAAGAGCCAGGTAGGACTGGGGAAGAAAAGGAGGAACATATACTAGCAAAGGCACATAGGTAGCTAGAGGAAGTGGCTGTGGAAGCAAGGATTTCTGTCTTTGTAAAGCATTTTTCTCCACCGATCTGAATAGCCCTTCCTCACCTGAGGCAGTACAGCCTGCAGATGCTCCCCTGGGATGCAAGGACCCCACACTCACCAGAAGAGTTAGGGCTTCCCCCTCCTCCAGTTCCCAGCTGCCCAGAGGTGGGTAGCAGGAGTGAAACCTTCCCGTGCTGCAGGAGGGAGTTTTCAGCTATTCAAAGCACCTCCCACAGTGCCTACTAGGTCTGCACGGAGCTCCATACCTCTAGAGCCATTTGCAAGCTGATCAGAGACTGGCAATTACAGCTACTCTACAGAGCAGGAAATATCTTTAAGTGAAGAATTTATACACAAGAACCACCAGAGAGCAGAGTGCCCACAGCAAAGGAGGCAGGAGGTGGGAAGGAGCTTCTTGCTTCCAGTATGAAAAGAACAGAATGGGACAGGGAATGTCAAATCCAACCTCTACTCACCAGGAGCCGAGAAGATGAGCAGGCCTTCAGGCAGTTTTTCTTGGATAAAATCCTAGCAAGAATCCCAGCCACTTTCCCCAGAAGATCTGGCTCTCTACCAAGTCCCTAAACTCAGTCGAGCTGGCAGGAAAACAGGCCTCAGAATAGAGACGTGCAGACTGTCCAATTCTGCTCTTAGGCTAAGGATTGAATCCTCAATCTACTGGCTAGTAGATCTTCATGTCTGTCTCGTGCTTGCAGGGAAGGCAGAGGAAAGACGACTCTTGGGGCGTGAGTGAGCCCCCAGCATCCTTTAAAGAATTTTTTCCTTCTGCTAGTGCATGTCTTTGGATTTCTGTCACTCAGACTGACATTTTCCTTTCGCTGCTCATGACTCATGTTCTGATGACAGGCTGCCTACAGAAGATGCTTAAAACCCATCGACAAGTCTCCAGGGCTTTTGCTTTTCCTGCCTCCCTCAAACATCCTCTAAAATTAAAAATGAGAAAATGGAAGTGCACACACTGAACTCCGTCTGCTCTTGGAGCAACACATGTGGCACTGCAACAGTCAGACAAGCCCAAAGTCTTCCCACCGCTGCTTGGGCTCCAGATTTACCCCCTCATCCATTAGAAGTAATGAGCAGTTGCCATCCGCAGCTGTGTTTCCCAGTGAGCAGACCACGGGTTCTGCTTTCAGCAAGCCTGCTCCAGCAATAGCTGTGCTGCACTTATATAGCTCGCAATTAGGATACACTTGCGGAGGGCACCTCAGTTACTGGACAGCTGTGCCAGGCTCTGAACCCTGGGTCTGCCATGGAGGCTTTTGTATAGCTTTAGGAGGGGTTCTTGTCAGAAAAAGCTCCGCAAGAAGCTGCTCCAGCAAAGCAGTTCCAGCCAGCATCATGCCCTCAGTTTCAGAGGGAGGCAGGCTCTGTATACAGGTCTTTCAGGTCCGGACAAAGCACCTAACACAGACAGAGCCCAGACCCGCTGATCGCGGGCTGCCGATCCCCTGCAGGCAGCTGGCACTCACCTTTCATGGAGAGCTGAGCCTTCGTCTTGTCCAGTTCATTCTGAAAGGCAACACAGAGAGCCCGATTAGGAAACATCCTGCAGAGAAGCTTTCACCATACCTTGACAGTCACAGCAGCCCATTTGCACTGACCAGGTGCTAAGAACAGAATGCAGTAACAGCAAGCACCAAGTTACAAACAAGCATTATCACAGGAACGCAAAGAGCACCTCCAACTGGCATTCTTCAGGGGGAGCAGAGAAGATCCCAGTCTCATCTTAGCCTTGTCAACCTTGTGTTTCTCACGCTGTCAGTCATCTTGTTTTAGCTGAATAATTTTGGAAGGCTCTCAGGGAAACACAGGAAATCAGACAGGAAGAATTTTTATAACGTTTTACCTAAACAAGGCAATAAGGCAGGGATGTTGCCAGACTAACTGGATTGAGGGTTAGGAGCAATTAATCTAGTTGCTGTGGTGCTTTTAAATTGGGTGCAGGTGGGGGAAATGAGGGCATGTTCAAACATCTGAAAAGGTAACAAAGCATACTAACTCGCATTCTGTTGGACACCAAATCACTGCAGTTCTGGATGCTGATGTGAGCTGACAGCTAGCTTGAATGGCCATAAACAGATCACTGATAAATGAATCCATGCCAAACTGAGGCAGCATAACATCTCATGAACACCACATGGGGCTGGGGAAGATCAGATGTTTCTAACATCTTCATTAAGGATCAGAAAGAGGGAGCAAATACCACGCAGTTTAAATTACAGATACTGAAATAATATGACTTGTGAACACTGGCAAAGAGCCAAAGGAAACATAGAGAAGTCAGAAAGAGAGTCAAAAAAATTAAATCTTTCCCTGGAGAAAAATACATGAAAGACGATGAGAAAAACGCAGAAGATGACTTGAAAAGCTGCGTTACAGAGAGCTGCAGAGGAAAGCACAGAACAAGTCAGGCAGGAACTGCAGTGGAATAAAACCACAATAAAATGCCAACAAATACTGAGGCAGAGCACACAAATCTGTGCAACCTGAAACGCTGCATGCAAATCCAGTCTGAGAATAGCAGTACCAGTGACCGCAGATCTGACAGGACCAGAACGCCTGCTAGTGACAATAACAGCAGGAAGTAGAATATAGGATCTAAAGCTCCCGTACAGCAGAAGGGACTAAACGTAAAGCCTAGCAGAGCTGACTTGGATTTGCCCCCAGGGGCAACAATAGTTGGAGGGCTGATGGTGGAATTAACTCTGCTGCAGGAAGTATTCTGAAGTAGCTTCCTCAGAGCCCTATTCGGGAACGATTCGTGAACTCACAAGATGTGCTAATTAGCATGATAGGAAAGAAATCCTGGGCTACTGCAAGCAGCTATGTAACATTACTTCATTCATCAACTTAAACTGAAATCCCTCATCCTCCACCACTGCTACTAAAGGCTGCTTCCAATTTCACTGCTCTGATGGATAGAAGCTCTCTTCCCTCTGCCAGACTGAATTACAAGACAACATTTTTGCAAGATCAGATGAGTATATCCTGAGCACAGACAGCTGTCCTCCCAGGTTTCTACCCTCCCTGGTAAAACTATCAGCAGGAATCCTCCTCCTCCTACCTCCTTTTTGCCAGGCTGAACAAGCCAAAGTCTCCTCATTGCCTTTGCAAGAAAGGCTCTCAGCTCCATAGGTCACAAGCGACTGGAAGCATCAGATTCCAGACAAGCTTCACTGTGGTGTTAGACCCTGAAACCAACTCCTCTCCTGCTCTTGGAACAGCCACATGGAGATTATTCTGATCAGTGAGGACCATGTTTAAGAGCAATACAGGTCAAATCCAGGCTCAGCACGAAGAAAAGCTTCCCAAAAGAGAGATGTCAAAACAGCATTCAACCTGTAGCCCACAGCTACTCCAGGGAACCGAGATGCCTTCAGTGTTTTAGTTAAAACAGATGCCTGGGAGTGGGAAGCAGAGTAGTGCCAGCACTCCTTTGACCCAAAACATTTCAGAGCAGAAGCGAAAGTGGAAAGAGAATTATTATCTGAAAGATAATTTAAATAATTCTGCATCAACAAGAAGATGTTTCAGATGAGTATGTAGTTTTTCAAACCTCTTATAATTGCATGCACCACACTGGTTCTCAGAGGAGCATCCCAGGCTCGTCTCCCCCAGAAGACAAGCAGGCCACTCTATGCACAGCTTTCTGGCATGTCAAAGCACACTCCTTTCCCCCAGTCCAACCTTTTCAAGGCAGGAGGCCAAATGTTCATTTTGGGACATCTACAGGCTGCACAGATACAGCTCCAATGCTTGCAGAACTAAGTACCACACTGTGGCCAGGCACTTTGAGGGACAGGCTGTGGAAGGAGAGAAATGCTGGATTTGGGGACTTTTTCAAATGAAATCACTTCTGGCTCAGGAAGTTGCCAATTCCTTTCCTAGCATTCAAGGATCTGGGTAAGGCCCACTATGTGCTTTCTTGGCTGAACTCTTCCCCAAGCCAGAAGCAGATACCCCATCACTGAGAGAACACCAGTGTAGATGGAGTTTTAATCTTACCACAGGAGTCATTCATGCTCTTAAGGTGTTCCTTGTCGTCTAAGAACGAGGCAGCACACAAGACTGAACTGGTCACAGACCAGCTTTGGCCGAGCAGTGACACAGAGCAGGACATGTGACAGTAAGTACAATTACAAACTAATTAGGCTAATCTACAAAGAAGATATTTGGTTCTTTCCCATTAAATAGTGACCTCAGTTTCCTAATTAGAAAGTTGCACACTTAGGGCTAGATGTTGTTCTGATTAAAAACAAAACAAACTCTTCAGGAGCACAAGCGCTTTGGTC
The DNA here is from genome assembly GCF_003343035.1 of Apteryx rowi. NCBI lineage: Eukaryota > Metazoa > Chordata > Aves > Apterygiformes > Apterygidae > Apteryx > Apteryx rowi. The sequence continues at coordinate 1,684,054 of NW_020451293.1, forward strand.
AAGAGTAACCCCACAGTCTTGCCCATGAGCAAGGGAGCAGTTCTTCAGCACAGCCTGCACAGAGGGGAAGGCTGAGGGAACCCATCTTAGATCCTGAGGTGGGGATGAGGGGGAACAGAAAACGTTCCTAGGGAAATTTTCTCCAGTCAACCCATTTCTGAGTCACTCTTCTATTGTGGGAACAGATCTGAATACACACTAAAGGCAACATTTATCTGCTCTAAGCCATTGTGCTTTGTATCTCAGGCATACGGCTTCCACAAGTGCTCAAAGATGCTTTTTCCATTTCCTCTGTGCACACACGCTTTGGCCTTCATTTTCCTTATTAATGGTCTTCGAGGATGACAGTTCGCTACTGACATTACAGTCTGGCTTGCTTTATTTTAAAAACATATGATATACATATAGCAGTTGCCATGACGATGCTAATTATGGTAATTGCTGCACATGCTGCTTCTAAACACAAGAGGGTACAAGCGTCCCATTATACCAAGGTCAGCTTGATTTTTTTTTTTTTTTTTGGAACAGTTAACTCCAGCACACAAGGAGCCATACTTCATCCATATGAACTCAGGAGGAGCATACAGAGCAACCACCCTGTATTAACCCCTTTTCATCCCCAGCAGAGCCTTATACCTAAGGGTGGCACTTGTAGAATGTTACCCAGCACCCCACCTCCAGCCAGGATCCCCACGGCGATCCCATGTCAGCACTGTCCCCTCCCCTGGCCAGTACAGGTTCAGACAGTCCATTTTCTAATTCCTCTTGGGAAACCTAGACCTTATGATCACCCTGCCCTGCTTTCTTACTACTACATGCAAATGATCTTCCCTGCACAGAAGTGAGCACACAGTGCTTTCCCCGACAACCCCTTCTGTCCAGAGYGGTTAACAAGACTCACACACAACAGAGCCACGGACACCTGCAGCAGTTCACTGACTTCTCCTGCCTTTCAGGAAAGCTCTGTATCCTCATCTCCCCCACAACCACTGATGGGAGCTTCAGGACCCAAGGGAACAGAAGCAGTTGGGTACTTATTTGATGCTGCTTCAGGAGACTTCCAGGCAAGGTGAGAACCATAAGGAAGAGCAATGAAGCTGAAGAAACTTCTCAAGTCTCCGTCTGAGATCAAATCAGGGATAACTCTGAACCATCACATGGAGACTTCCTTAGAACAGAGGTCAGACTGGGTGAGGACCAAGATAGAAAACAGAGACAGACGGGAGACAGATCTGCTTCATGTCTGAAATGTGAGCACGGCCCAGCGAGCACCAGCTCAGGAAGCAGCTATTGGCAACAGACTGGCAACCTAGGCCGTGCTCCCGAGCTGCTCGCATGAAGTGTCATACAGCAGAAGAACCCAGTCAATATACCTGTAAGCTCTCTGCATCCAGTGCTGTCTGCTCCTCCAGGGCAACATCAAAGAACAGCTTATTGATGATGTGTCTTTTGCTGACCTAAACACAGGAGACATGAAAGAGGTTTAGGGGCACAGATATGGAAACACAGCTGATATGGAAAACAACTGCAGAGGAAGGAGGTACCACCTTGTCACAAGACCGCAAAAGGCAAGTCAGATCTCACAGTTGACATCATTACGGACAATACTCTGCTTTCACTCATCAGCACAGCAGCACACCCCTACCCAGCCTTGGGATCTTGACTCCAGCCAAGCTCCTGAACTTGTAACAGAAAGATTCAGGCACTTCTGAATCAAGTGCAGTCTGTTCTCTGGCAGCTAAGGCCCAAGCAGCTGACGCTGAGCTAACATGATGCCAAATCCTAAGACAGAAGTACGTGCTGCTTTCTGCAGGCAGAAGGTGCTGTAATTGAATTTGATAGCTCTCCACACCTCCCCCATGCAGTTACAGCTTTGTGTTTTAAGTATTATATACAGTCATGACACCAGCTAATTGCATAGTTACTGCTACATAAGATGTTATTTCGCGATAACTCCATGGTAACCCAGAGATGTAAGAGGCAGTGAAGAACAGAGGGAATCAACAAGTCAGGGAAGGAACAAGGGCCAAGACCTTGAGAGGAAGAAAGAAACATGAACACAGAATAAGCCCAAGCTACAGTTGGCTAAAAACCTACACCTTAGCATAAGCCAACATCTGCAGCCACTTCAAGCCAAGACCTACTAGTGACATCAAGGTTGAGAATACAAAGGTCTCCAAAGAAGTTCAGTTCCTGATTAAGCCACTGGATACCCAAGCCTTAGTTTCCCATCTCAAAAGCAAAGAGCATCCATCTCTCCCAGCTTTTGTTTTCCCTGACTAGGAGCTGAGTGGTCCAAAGCAAGGACTCAGCTATAAGAATCATGCCCAGTAGAATGGGCTCCTTACCTAACGGGTAACCCAGCACTGCAAGTCTGAGGTCCTGATTAATTCCTCTCAGCCCTTTCTTTTCATTATGCTGATACTTAATTTACTCAAATAAAAGCCATAAAATCCCAAAGGCTCTTTGCAGAGCAGCTACAACACAGACAGCAGCAGGGCACCCTCGGAAACCACTCCCTCTGATCAGAAGGGTCATTGGTGGGAGTCCARTCCCTAAGCCTTCGGGGAGATATTTTCAGTGAAGGCCACAAGTGACAAAGTTCCCTCCACTTCATGCCATCAATGATCCTTGCCCACGGCTCTTCAATGCCATTTGCAGAGTATCACGTCGTAGACATATAGAGGTGTACATAGGTGATAGCTTTACCTGGATTCTGCACTGAGGACAAGTCCGGCTTGGTGCTGTATCAAACCACTGAATRAGACTGAGGAAGGAAAAGAAAACATATGGTGAATCCTTACAATCCAGGAGCACTGCTCCCAAGGGCCACCCCAGCAACTCACCAAGAGACAGAAAGCTGCATCTCCTGTTTATAAGTTAAAAACAGAAATGCAAACATTTAGTCCAGAGGTGCAGCTAATGGGAACTACATGTTCCAGCACACGCACTCCACCTTCATCTTGGAGACAATTCCCAGCTGAATTTAGCGTGCAAGCTTCTCTYTTTACCAGGGCAGAATTTTTACACAGCTCAGATCTCCCAGCAAGAAAGTCCTTGAACAACAGTAGCTTCACAGGAGTGGATGGATTGACACACAGAGCAGTACAAGAGCTGCTATATCAGGATATGACAGCTGAGAGGTTCCCAGTTCAGCCAACTCCAAAGGGTGCCACCTGGCATCAAACATGCTCATTGCCACCATGCATCAGAGTGAGGGAGATTGGGCCAGTCTCTTCTCAGAGGAGATGAATACAAGCCTTTGGGGCTCCCCAGGAGAGCTACTAATGCATTTCACAACCAAGCCTTCACATCACACTTGGAATGATTTATTTTTGGAGCAAGGTAACAATTTGGATCTGGTAGATTGAGCTTGGATGCTCGCTCTCCCTCCTCTGTTGATTTGTAGATAAGAATGAGCCATAGCTGTGCCTTTGGTTAAGAAGTGACCATCACACCTGCAAGCGATGGTCCCTCTCCAAGTTAGTTAACTGGAGAGAAAAGCAAATGCGCACTTCCTCACCACACAGAATTTATTTCCGCAGAAGAACCATTTCCTTCCAACACAAACACACTTGCAAAACAGTTCCAGCAAAAGCATGAAATTGCCTGGGAGGCTTCACTCGTAATCTAACACTGCTCCTTCCAGAGAGCGCACAGATAAACATACTGTGTAGGAGCAATCTGCTGGCACCATCCCTCTTGGAGAAGGGAGACCACAGGCAGAGGAGTGACAACACAGCTGAGTCCAAGACTCTGCAGCTTCATTTACTCTAGTAAATCTCTGCAGCAAAGCTAAAGAGTTGACACTATGGCTTCCAAAGGAGTCAGAGCCTCTGCTTCTATTAGAGACAGAGAGCGCTCTCAAGAACCAAATCAGAGCTGTGGGAAAAGGAGGTCACAGAAGATACCAGAAGCATGGTAAAACTCCAAAGCCTCCTCAAGCATAGGAGAGCAACTTGGACAGAAAAGCCTGATTAGAAGAGCAGGATCTTCTCTGAAACRTGCAGGAGGGGCTGCTAGGAGGAAAGGCTGTATGTGTTATCAGGGTTAGCACACAGGTGATACGAATCCAGCTACCACCTTACCTGGGAGGGGCACAACACACCAGGAGGGATGGGGGAACCTGGCTCACTGGGGGTAGCACTGCAAAGGGGGAACCCATCATCCCCCCAGCACACCCGAGATGGGCTTTGCAGGGACGGAGCTGCATCACTGCAAGTGCTCCACTGCGGACAGCTACCCCGGGCCACCGAGCAGCCACCCCACAGAGTGGCTGGACTAACTGGGGAAGGTAGAATAGCCATCACATCAAAGGGAAACACCCTTCTCCCCTTTCGACACCCTCAAAAACCACTTTTGTAACAGGGATCTTTGACTTGCCTGTCCACCGCCCTTATCCCCCGAATGCAGAGTTAGAGGGCCAGGATTTCATCCCAAACCAACTCATCCAGCCTGAGAGAAAGCAAGAAGCCTACACCCTGGCTCTGAAGCTGATGGCGGGGTTCCCCTGCAGGTGAGGATGCAGATGAGTTCCCTGCTCCCCATGGGCAGGGCTGGGGACAACGCCAAGCGCAGGGCCACACTCCAGTGAAGCTGTCCAGCAGGATGGCAGCACGACAGACGGTGCGTGGCCACCACGGCACCCCCCGCAGCGCTCACCAGGCCTGGTGGAAGGTGTGACCGCAGGGCACGGCTGCCACATCCCGCTGGTTGTCGAAGAAGTCGGAGCAGATGGTGCAGTGGGCCCGGATGGGCATGGTGGGAGCTGCGTGGGGCCCGGCGCAGCTGGCAAGCGGAGGGCACACCGGCAGGGCAAGGGGGGGGAACAAGGAGCACCAGGAAGGGTGCCGGCACCAGAGAACTGCGGTGGGGAGGGGGCACGACTCAACACCCGGTACCGGAGGGGAAGGTAAGAGGTCTCCTGCAGCAGAGGGAGGGGGACTGAGCACCCGGTAAAGGAGAGAGGCGCCAGGGAGGGGGCCCGGTACCGGAGAAGGGGGCAGCGGGGGCTCAGCACCGGAGCGGAGGGTGCCGGGAGGGCTCCCGGGATGGGAAGCCGGGGGGGATAGGGGAAGGGCTAGGCGCCCAGTACTGGGAGACTTGGGGGGTGGGGGAGGGCGCTTGGCACCTGGCACCGGAGGAGTGAGCCTAGGGGAGGCTGCCGGTACCGGACAGCGTGGTGGGGCGGGAAGGAAGGTAGCCGGTACCGGAGGACGGTGAGGGAGAAGGGGGCCCGGCAGCCGGCCCCAGAGCGGAGGGCAGCACCCGAAGAAGCCCCGGCGGCGGCGCAGTCCTCCGAGGCGGCCGCACGCCGCGGCGCAGTTCAAATCCGCCCGCGCGGGCACCGCTTCCGGCCCGGCCCGGAAGTGACCTCTGGGGGCGAGCGCGGGCCCCGCACCACCGCTTGGGGGCGTGGCCACGGCGGGGGGCGGAGCTCCCGCGGGGGAGCCGGGTGGGGGCTGGCGGGGCCGAAGCGCCCGAGGCCGCAGGTGGCGCCATGTGCCCTGAAGCCTAATGGTGGGCTGCGTCCCCGCTCCTGGGGCGGGCGGGCTCCCCTTTTGGGCGCGGGGAGGAGGCGCCGCAAGGCCACGCTGCCTCTGCAGGCCGGCTTCTGGGTTTCCTTGTCACGGCCCCGGCTACTTACGAGCACCAGCAAGCGGCCGCTCCGCTCAGCCCCCGCCCGGCAGCAGGGCCGGCCCCACAAAGAGACAGGGCAGGCGTCGCTGGTGCTTTCTCAGTTTGTCCTCAGCGGGGTCTTTATTTGCCAGAGATACAGCGCGGCTGTCACGCAGGGGTGCCGGCGCCCGCGGGGCCGGCCTCAGCCAAACTCAGCCCCGCAAACATGCAGCTGCGAGGGAGGGGAGCGGGGGCACGGCGGGAAGGGGGGAGAGGCAGCTCGAGCCCGGGCAGCTGCACCAGGCCCCGGGCCACTTTGGGGGGGGGGGGCAAACCCGCCTCCAGGCCCGGCCACTGCCCCCCTCCGGTGCGAGAGGGGGCCCCCCCGAGCAGCAGCTGCCCCACGCTCCGGCCTGCCGCCGCGGCGCCCCATGCAACGCGCCCCCCTCCTCCCCCCAGAAACCCCCTCTGGGAATAAGCCAGGGATGCGACATGCTCTGCCCGTGCAGGGGCCCCAGAGCCGCTCGGGCCCCCCGGGCAGCCCCCGATCCTGCCACCCACGGCCCCCCCAGCCCTGCCCGGCATGGCTGCGCCTCCATCCTTGCACACGCGGCCTCAGGGGGCCTGGGCACCTTTGCCGGGAGCAACAGCCCGTGGGGGGGTGGGGGGCCCCCGCACGAGGTTTGTGCGGGGGCCGCTGGCGGCAGGGCTGGCACGCGAGGGACAGACTGAGAGAGCGGGCAAGGGAGAGCCGCCGGCCCGCAGCCGAACCACCAAAGCCACCAGCAGGGAGGGAGAAGAGAGCGGGGGGGGGGGACGGGCTCCATGCAAGGGCTCTGCCTCGGGCAGGCAGGCGGGCAGGGAGCGGGGGACCATGCCAGGGGCTATGTACACACGGGGAGCGCGGGGCCGGGGGGAGGACGGCGCGGCGCTCAGCCGGTCTCTTCGCTGTGGGCCTCGGTGGCGGCCCCAGCCCCGTTACACGTGGCAGCGGGTGGCGTGGCGGGGGCCGGGGGCTGCGTGGCGGCGGCGGGCGGCGTGCCGGGGGCCGGGGGGGCCGCAGTGTCCGTGGTGGCAGGGGCGGCCGCGGCAGCCGGTGCCGGCTCCGTCTGCTCCGGCGCCCGCAGGCGTTTCATGAGCGTGGTCACGCGCACGGCTTTCTGCGGGGACGAGAGGCGGAGGGGCCCGTGGGGGGGCGGTGGCGGCAGCGGCGGGGTCCGTCCCCCCCCACTCCCAGCCCCGGGGCGCCCTCCGGCAGCCCCTCACTGGGGCGTCGGGCTCCTTCCCAGCCCCGGGGCGACCCTGCTGTGGGGACTCGTGGCGCTGCAGGGGCTCCTGTCAGCGCGCTGGGCCTGGCCCCAAGGGGTGGGGGGGGACATATCACAGCGGGGTTTGGGGGCTGGCGGGAGGCCGCTGGCCCTGTGATGGGGGCCCAGGGAGCGGGTGGGCATGGCCACCCCGCTGCCAGGGTGAGGGTCCAGAGGGGAAACCGAGGCACCCGGAGGAGCCGCCGGCACTTGCTTCCCAGCCCCCCCAGGGGGGCCSGGCGCCCGCCCAGGGCCACTCACCTTCCACTTGGCCCTGGCGAAGTTCTTCTCGATCTGGGCGCAGACACCGTCCTTGATGTTCTTGTCAGAGGCGGCATTGCCGGAGATCCTGGGGGAGGCGCGGAGCGGTGAGGAGCCCCCCTCGGAGCCCCCGAGCCCCCCCCGCGCACCCCACCAGCCCTCACCACTCGTGGGAGATGGCTTCCTCCGCCGTGATCCTCTGGTCCTGCTCCACCTCCATCAGACGCGTCACCAGCTCCTTGGCTGCGGGCACAGGGAGGGCTCAGGGCCGGGCAGCCCCACGGGTCCCAGACGGGGCACCGGGGGGTGCGCGCGGGCCCCCGCCGGCCCCCGGCGCTCACCCGCCTGCGAGATGTCGTCCCAGTAAGGCGGGTCAAACTCATAGTCGCCGGCGAGGATTTTGCGGAAGAGGTTCTTGTCGTGGTTCTCGTAGTCGTCCTCGTCCGTCTCCTCGTAGAAGGGGGGGTTCCCCGAGAGGCTGCGGGAGGGAGGGGGGAGGCTCAGCACGGCCCGGGCCCCCCGCGCCACCCCGCACCCCGGCACTTACAGGATGTACATGATGACGCCGATGGCCCAGCAGTCCACGGGCCGCCCGTACCGCTGGCGCCCCACCACCTCAGGAGCTGCAAGGGCACAAGAGGGTGGCGGTGGAGACCCAAATGCCCACGCCGCCCTCCCTCCGCTCGGCGGCCYGGGCCCCCCCCGGGGCCCCATCCGCTCCTCCAGCTGCTTGCGGAGACCCGGCGGTGGGGATGGCCATGTCCCGCTCGTCCCGACAGCCCGGGGCTGCCTCGGCCAGAGTCACCCCGGATCAGTGGGAAGAAGCTGCCRGGATCATGTGGACTCACACGCCACGAGAGCGAGAAGGACCCACTGGGATCAGCCGGGATGGCGGGGAATGGGAAGGGCCCGCGAGGATCAGCCGCCGGCACGGCGGGGAGCACGGAGAACCTGTTGGGCTGGCGGCACCCTGGCAGCGCTGCCTGTGCCGTGCCGTGCCTCCCTGGCCCCGGCTGCCTGCCCGGCTCGCTCTCACCCAGGTACTCCGGGGTGCCGCAGGGCTCCTTGATGAGGCCGTTCTCCAGCTTCGCCAAGTGGAAGTCGCTGATGACAATCTTGGAGTTCTTCAGGCGGTTATAATAAACGAGGTTCTCCAGCTGTCGGCCCAGGGAGGAGTGAGAGCGGGGCCAGCAGGCACATCGGCACCCATGGGTGCCAGCATCCCCGGCCAGAGCTGGAGCTGGTTGGCCAGTACAAGGTGCTCCTGTCCTGCCGGCCGACCTACCTTGAGGTTCCTGTGCACGATCTTGAGCGAGTGCAGGTAGGCGACGGCCTCTAGCACCTGCCGGATGACATTGCTGGTGTCCCTCTCAGAGTAGTAGCCCTGGTCCAGGATCCAGTCGAAGACCTCCCGGCCCGTGGCCCTGCCAGCACGGAGAGCAGGCTGCCGAGAGCCCTGCGCGCCCCTGGCCGGGCTGGCGCCCCGCGGCAGGGCTGCCAGGGCTCCAGGACAGCCGCTGGCGGGGATTCGGGAGGGGATGCACCCTGCATCGCCCGTCACCCGCTGCTCCCACTTACAGCTCCAGGAAGATGAAGTACTCTTTGCGGGTGATATACACATCCACCAGCTGCAGGATGTTGGGGTGCTTCACCCTAGGGCACCGGAGAGATCGCAGCGTTGGTGGGCGCTCCCCAGCCCGCGCCAAGGCCCAGGGACCAGCCCGCACCAGCGCGGCCACCCCGGGGCCTGGCTCAGCGGCCGCCGCAGCTGCTGSCTCGCTCCTGCCCGGTCCCCCCGCGCTGGGGCTCTCAGGCCCGTCCCCACGACTCACATTTTCAAGATGATGATCTCGTTCTTGGCCGCCTTCCGCACCTTCCGCCCATCCCGCTTCAGGAACTTCTTGCACGTGTACAGCTTCCCCGTCGTCTTCTCCTTGGCCCGGAAGATTTCGCAGAACTCCTCCCTGCGAAAGGGACCCCGCAGCCCATCACACCTGTGGCACCCACGCCGGGACRCAATGGGAGCAGGGTCCAGCAGACGCTGCCCAGACGCTGCCAGCAGCTCCAGGAGCAGAGGGCAGCACCACCGAGGCCAACGCRGGCCCCGGCACACCACAAAGACACCGTGGCAAAAGCCAGGGAGAGGAGAAACAGCAGGGAAAAGAGGCAGCATCAACATCAGCAACCCCAGGACCTATTTGCTGCCATGGGGGCAAAGCCCGGGCAGAGCWAGGAGGGTGCCGGGCACAGAGGAGCCGCCGGGTCCAGCGGGACAAGGGGCTGCTCCAGCACCTTGCCAACGGGAGCCGCGCTTCCCACGGCGTGCCGGCAGCAGAACATCCCCAGCATCACTGAGTTCACAGATGCTGGCCCTGCTGGCGGGAGAGCCATTCGCCCACCAGCAGCTCGCCCCCTCCATGCCCCGCTGCRAGGAGGAATCAAACCCCTGTGCTGAAAAGCAGATGTTACACAAAGAGTAGATGTTGCGGCCAGATGCTGTTCAATATGGGGAATGAGAGAAGCCAGCTGGGAAGAAAACCCAGATGGGAGCATGCAAAAAAGGGGATGCTCTCCAAGCGGCACGGGTGAACAGCCCGTTCTCCAAGCAGGGAAGAAAACACAGTGGCTAAAAATCTCTCCAGGTGCAACAAAGGCAGCAAGAAGAAATCCCTATCAAGCAATCGAATTAGTAGGAAATGATGAAATTAGATAAGCAAAAAGCCCCATCCCAGCTGCAGGGCGCGGAGGTTTTCTGGAGCGCCGGGAATAGAAGTGACCCGAGCCCTCCCCTGGATGTGGGGCTGGATGAAGGCTGTGAAACCGCTTGTAACGATGCAGAAAAAGCAGCATGCCCCCAAATTAATTTGAGCACTGCGTTTGGGAAGAAACAAGGCGAGATGCGCCTGTTGCCGGARGATGACGAAAGACTTTCTATTCTATTATTAATCGCGTTTGAATCAATAGGGCCGGCAGGAGCCCTCGTGCCGTGCCCCAGGTGCAGAGGCGCCGCAGGGAGGCGACGAATACCGAGCTGGCGCGAGCCGCTGGTGTTGCGGCTTCCTCCTGCAGTGGAAATGCTGCTGCCCCAGCGCCCCAGGGGCCCCCCCCAGCAAACTGGCCTTGGCGCTTCTGCAGCCGACGGAAAAATTTCTAGCAGGTGTTTTGGGGTCAAATCGGTCTCCGTTGGCAGCCGGTTCTGATGGCTTCATTTCGCAGAGTGCTTCGTAACTGGTCCCTTAACGTACCAATAAAACTTTCGCCAGAGCAGCAGCGCTCCGCTTCCTCGCGCAGCGACGCGCTCACAAAAATATTCTACATATGCTTCCTTTCGGCTTTCATTTACCAGAGCAGAAATGTCCTGCTTTCACGAGTTGCTTTGGGGAGCCGTGATTTTGTGAAATTGCTGCAATCCCAGCAGATATTTCGGCGGGGGGGAGGAGGAGGGAGGGTTAATCGGAGSCATCAGGCTGCAGCGATCGGCAGTGGAGGAAAACCTAGCCCCAATTAGCAATTCYGTCCTCGGAGCGGGCTTCAAGAGTGGGCAGTAAATAACTCCCTGCACTGCCCAGGAATAGGGACTAATTATGGGCCAGCCGCTCACGAAACAAGCAGCGCCTGGCCCAGGCGCCGACCGAGGCGGGGGCCCCGCGGGAAAAGCGCTACGGCAGCCCAAAAACGAAGAGATTTGCAAACTCTCGCGCCATCCCCTCCGCCCGGGGCTGCCGGCGGTGATGCCCGGGGGTCGCGAGCGGGGGCAGACTCACGTTTTGATGACCTGGCCCAGGTCATATCTGTCGGTCACCTCGGACGGCTGGTTATAATCCTTCTTGTCTCCCAGCGTCACGCAGCCAAACGGCATCGCAGGGCCCGGTGCTGAAAGAGCAGAGAGGCCGGGTGAGCGCCTCGGGGAGAGCGCGTCCGACCCCCGTGCAAGCATCCACCAGCCCCCCAGCCTGGCCCTCCACGCTGCAGCCATGCCAGCCATACCGGTCCCTCCCGAGCTGCTCCAATGAACGTAAAACCCAACGAAGCGCAGAGGCTGGCGGCGTTTCCTGGCTGCCGCGAGCCGCTTCCCTCCGCGCCCCCCCCCCCAGCCCATCACCGTGGCGTCCCGCCGGCCGCCCTCCCCGGGCTCGAGGCGCCGAAGCGACGCTGCGCTGGCTGCACACCGTCCCCTCCGTTTCCCCTTCCTCAGCCCGGTTTTGGCCCACGACGACACTACTTTAGCTCAGGGATCCTCGGCGGCCTCCCGCGAAGAGCATCGGCACAGGCCGGGTGAACGTGCAATGAGTTACTCCAGTCTCAGCCCCCACTCGTTAGCTGCCCTGCTTCGATGGACCCTCTGGCCCTACTCCATCGCCATGCRCCAGGCGCTTGGTTGCAGCAGTTTTGCGACACTCGTCCCCCTCCCGCCAGCAGCGAGCGGAGCAGCTCGGTCCTCCGGCCTCTAGCCGTGTTTCGCTCTGCGCTTTTTGGCCTTGAACCCTTCAAAATCGGACCTGGTTTGGAAGCTTCCCTRCAGAAAATTGCTTCAATAAAGTGATTTTTTCCCCACCCTGGCGGCAGCTCGGCTCTGCCTGCCTTCCCCGGCGTTTGCACCCTCCCAGTGGTTTTGGAAGCTGCATCCAAACTGCCTCCACGGACGGGGCCGAGCGGGACCCGCGAGGGGCTCTGGCGGCACTGGCCTCCCTCAGCACTCGGCGCCCACCCTGAAAGCTCCTCAAAGGCTCGGGCAGCCCCGACGCCAGCCCGCCGGCCGCACTGGCAGCGCCTGCTGGCAGCCGCCCCGGGCTGCGAGAAGCCGGCGGGAAGGATGGAGGCGCGCGGGATGCGGGAGCCGGCTGCTCCGGGTACCGAAGCGCCGAGCCTGTTGCTATGGCAATGGGAGCTGTAAAAGCAGAAAACGGCACAGCCGCGCGGAGGGGGCAGGGCCGGGCAGGCACCCCGGCGGGGGCGCGGGGCCACGGGCCTGCCCCGCGCGCGGGTCCCCAACTCCTCCCGGACGGGCCCTGGCCCGGCGGCACATCCTCCCCCCCAGCACCAAAGTGGGCCTGGGGCAACCGATGCCGAACGCGGACGGGATGCTGGCCCCCGCCGCCAGCTCGGGCTTCTCGTGCCTGCTACTCGCGGCCCGCGGAGGCAGGAGGGCACCAACGTGCCACCCGAGCGGCGGCCGCGGGCTGCTCCCAGCTGGGGCGACGCTGCCGGGTCGCCCGGCGAGGAAGGCGAGAATAACGAGGCGCCTTCACGCTCGCACACRAGCCTCTGCTTCGAGGGAAAGCAGAGGCGTCCATGGGACCTCCCTCCCCGTACCAGAGGCGCTGTCGGGTTTTCCAGCCTTCCTTCAGCCTCTCCGAACAGCCGCCTTCGAAAAGTTGCCCCCCGCCCAACGCCGGCCCCGGCATTTGCACCCTTGCAGCGATGCAGAGCACCTTGCGGACGTGTCTGCCCGAGCCCGCGGGCAGCCTGGCGCAGCCACGGCAAAGCTGCCATCGCCCCGGTCCGGCCGAGCTGCCCGCACCGCGGCCCAGGCGCCACCGTGCCCGGCCTCGACGCAAACACTCACGGCCCCCCCGCCGCCACGACGGCCGCGAGAAACGCCCCGGAGGAAGGAGAGTCCCGGGCTCGCCTCCGCAGCCCGCTTCCGCCCGCCAAAAGGGAACGGCGGGTGCCGCGGTGCCGGGGTGCCCTGCGCCGGGGTGCCCGTCGCCCGGGGTCAGCGGGAGGGCTGGCGCGGCGAGGGCAGCCGGCCGGCCGGGGCAGCCTGCCAGCTCCGGCTGCGTAACAGGAGCATTAGCCGCAAAGGGGACCCGGGCAGGATGATATATCGGGATTTTATTGCTGCCTCTGTGAGYGCTCAGCTAATCTGCGCTCATCAAAATTAGTTCCCGTTGGTTTAGCAGGGCCCCATCCTGCCAGGGCTTTGTGCCGGCACTGTCCCCCGCCCCGGGCTGGCCCGGGGGGCTCTGTGCCCCCCAGGTGCTACGCAAGGGAGGCAGCCTGCAGCAGCACTGGCACCCTCAGCCCGGGGGCGAGGGCACCCGCTCGCTGGGGCGGAGGTGCCAGGGAAGGGGCACCYGAGGGGGCGAGGGTGCTCCCTCCCCAGGGTGCCGGGGAGGGGAGGCTGGGTGCTGCGCCGGCGCCCGCGCACAGCCTGCCCCCCCCCACCCCAAAGCACCTACTTTAAGAGCAGAAGCAACAGCGGGTGTAAGACAATAGCCGGGAAGTGGGTGGCAGGGTGCGGACGGCACCGGAGGGATGACGCAGCCGCGCGGCCTTCGCTGCCCGGCCCGGGCCCCCAGCGCCTGCGCCGGCCCCTTCCCCGCAGCGCCAGGGGGTGCCAACGGCTGCCTCGCGTCTAGATCTTTCCACGGTGCCGCTTCCACCCGCGCCCGCCCCGGGGCACCCCCCGGGCGTCCCCACCTGCGGCAAAGGGCCGCAGCTCCGCCAGGTCCCAGTGCTCCCCGTGCGGCATCCCACCTCCCCAGGGGAAGGATGTGCTGGGGAGAGGCAGAAAACGCAGTCGAGCCCAAGACGGACCAAAATATTTATAGCGCAGGCAGCAGCAAACAGGGGAGGCGAGAAGAGGCTGCACGGGCAAACAGCCCCCGAGGGGTATTTCAGGCCAGGACTGCAGAGGGTTGGGGTGCGGGATGGAGCCCTGGTGCGGCTGGGCGCCCGGAGGCGACGTTGCCCCACGGAGCGGGGCACGGGGTGCCGGGGCGCTTGCCTGGCCTGGCCCACCTCGGCTGGCAGCGACGCGCAGGGTGCAGAGCTGGCTGCAGATCCCAGGGAAAAAAAAAAAGTCTCCGGCAGCCGGCGAGCTCGGATCAATCGCCGCAGCGGGGAAGCAAGCCGGGCGCGGGGCTCCCTTCGAGGGGAGCGAGGGAGGGAGCGTGCCGGGTCGCTCCCGCGTGGCGGGCGCTCAGCGCCAGGGAGGGCGTGCAGGGCACGGCCTCCACGCCGCCGGCCCCCAAGGGCCGCACGCGTTTGGGGAGCCGCAGACCCGCGCCAGGGCCGGGCCCCGGCGGCGTGAGGACAGAGCCCGATGCCCCGCTGGCGGACGGCACGCAGAGGAGGTGCCCGGCCGGCCGAGCCCGGCCCCCAGCGCGGGGGTCACCGCCGGGACGCGGACACGCGTGGGCGGCCGCAGGGGAGAGCCCCGATGGCAGCCTGC
>NW_020451293.1:1698929-1701901 GCF_003343035.1 Apteryx rowi
AGCCGGAGCCGGAGCCGGAGCCGGTGCCGGTGCCGGTGCCGGTGCCGGAGCGGAGCGCCCGGCGCGGCAAGTTGCGAGGGCGGGAGCGCGCGGCCCCGCCCCCGGGGGCGGGGTCTCCCCGTGACGTCACCGCCAAACTTTGCGCCCCGCCCCCCCGGCGGGGGTCCTCCCCCTCCCCCCCGGGGGCACCCCCCGGAGTGGGGCGCGCGTGGCCCGGGCACGCGCACCCGCAGGGGACGGGGTGTGTGGGGCTCCCCCCAGCACCCACGGGGCTTGGGGTGCACATGGCCCCGGACCTGGGCATCCGGGGGGGCGGGGTGCACGCGGCACAGGGCTGCACCCGCAGCGCCCGTGGGGCGCCCGTACCCCGCGCTGCTGGGGGCCGCTCCTGTGCCACCGCTTTGGGCCCCTGTATGCAAGGAGCTTAATTCCTGCAGCTCTCGGACAGAGGGCCGCCATGCCTTCACTTCCACTTAGAGTCGCCTTYGCTCCCCATTAGCGTCACGGCCGCAGCCTGCCAGCTCCCTGCGTCGCTCCTCGTTCGCCACTGGCTTCTCGTTTTGTCTTTTATTATTATTATTTTCCAGAATTAATAACAAACAGGCGGTGGAGGGAGGGAATTGCCGCAAGCTCCTGCAGGGTGGCGTGGGGGCTTCGTGGGCTTTTCTGAAATTTCACCTGCTGTCCCACCCGCCTGGGCGAATGCGTCGAGGAGCCGCCAGCAAAGCGGTGCAGGGGGAGCGGGGAAGGTGCAATGCGAAGGGACAGGCGGCGTCCAAAGAAATCACGGCAATCCACTAAAATGGGACGCGGGCTGCTAAGGTGGATTCGAGACCTGCTGGCCCCACGTATGCCTCTGCCCTTGCAGCGTTTGAATCCCAGGTCTGGAAATGTGTGTGTCGGAAAACTTCCGGCAGGCAACATTGGCTTTTCGGAGAGGCGTATAAATAAACGAGAGCTGTCACGGCTTGCTCCTTTCTTTCTAATTTTGTTCTGTTTCCTTTCTGCCTTCCGTCAGCTCCCCGTTATACAGCCGGAAAATGCAGATGTAGTGCTTCGACGAGGTGCTCCAAATGCGGCCCGCTCCCGCGAGGTTAATAGCAATTAATATTTGCATGGTCGCCCTTCATTAGCCAACCGGCCGGCTGCTCTCCACCCTCACTGAGCTGCAGCCGCACGTGTGGCGGGGGACGCCGGGACACCCGGCCCCTAGTGAACTGCTGGGTCCCACTGTTCCCGCTCTGGTTCTGGACCCTGAAAGGTGGCCGGGCAAGGCAGGTTGTGCCGGGGGGGCTCTGACCCCCTCCAAAGGGCCTTGGGAATTACAGCTTTGGAGCCATCGCACCGGGTAAATATTGCAGTGCAGCGGCACGGCGCTAGGGAAGAAATCCACGTTTGCCCCGTGCCCGCCTTGYGCCTCCGCGTCCCCCCGAGGGCCCTTGGGGTGTCACCACTGACGAAGCTCAGCAGCTTCAGACCCCCTCGCCCGGGTCGCCGCAGCGGTGCTGGCGCGGCGCAGCCGGCGGCACCCTTCCCCCAGCTCCCCTGCAGCCCGGCTGCCGCCGAGCCGCCTTGCTCCTCTTGAAATTCAGCAGTTTGCGGAAAGCCTCCCAAATTGCCACGTGCTGTTCGCTGACATTTGCCGCCCATATGGTGCAGCTTCGTAGCTGCAACCCCCCCCCCCAACCGCCGGCTCCGCTCCCATCCCTCGCTGGGGCGGCAGGGCCCAAAGCTCCCCCCAAATCAGCCAGCCGGGCAGGTCCCGAGCCTGCCGTGGGGATGGGGATGTCTCCTCCCGGGACGCAGCACCTCGGAGCGGGGAGCGCTCCCGGGTCAGGCAGGGCACCCTGATTTTGGGGTCTCCCTCTGCCAAAGGGTCCAGAGGGATGGGTAGAAACTCCCGCCCCAGGCGAGTGGGGCAGCCCGGGGGCATCTCCGTCCTCAGGGCCGTTCACACTTTGCCCGGCCCCCAGCACCCAGCCCTGGCCATGGGGTCAGCCCTGCAGGGACGAGGCTGCCGGGGTCCCTTCCCCCAAATCCGCCTGTGACTGTGAGCAGCTCCTGCATGCAGGGAAATGGAGCCAGCCCCAGCTTGGCCGGCATCCCACGCTGGAGGCAGCCTGGGACCAGCGGTGCCCTGTCGCCCTCCACCAGGACCCCCGGCGGCAGCCCGGGGCAGCCCCAGCACCCATCCCCTCTGCGGGCACTGAGCCCCGCTGGCCCTGGGCTCACCCCCCACCCGCTCCAGGTAATTAACTGCAAGTGAGCGCAGGGGAATTAGCAGGGCACTGTAGTTTGAGCTTCTAATCAAGAGTTTAATCATACAGCCTGGGAACAGCAAGCTACACGGTTATTAATCTTTGCACCACCCGGGAACCCCGAGTATAATTCACAATTAATCAGCAGGCGCCCGGCCTTGCTTGAGGTTCGCTCTGTGGCTGTTTGCTGGGAGAGGGGACAGTGCGGTGGGATCCCACGCCATCATGCCGTCCCTCGGTTCAGCGCTCCCTCGCAGCCTCCTGGCACAAACCTCCTGCCCGATGCAAAACTCGCCACCCTGTGCACCCACCACCCCGTGCGCCCACAGCCCCGTGCACCCACTGCCCCATGCACCCGCTGCCCTGTGCACCCATCACCCTGCACACCCACTTCCCCGTGCACTGACTGCCCTGTGCACCCACTGCCCTGTGCGCCCATCGCCCTGTATGCCCACTGCCCTGTGCACCCGCTGCCCTGTGCACCCACTGCCCTGTGCACCCACTGCCCCGTACACCCACCACCCCATGCATCCACCACCCTGTGCATGCATTGTCCCACCCCACCGCCCCATGCACACACTGTGTCATGCACCTACTGCCTTGTTACTCACCACCCTGTATGCACCCACCACCCTGTGCACCCACCACTGTGCACCCACAGCCCTATGCACACACCGCCCCGTGCACCCACCACCCTGCGTGCCTGTCGCCCCG
>NW_020451293.1:1702855-1722849 GCF_003343035.1 Apteryx rowi
GCGGGGAGGCCGGGCTCCGTCGGCAGCCCCAGGGCGGCGGGGGCGAAGAGGGCCTCGGGGCAGCGGAAGCGCTCGCCGCCCACGGACACCACCCGCTTGTCCGGGAGGGTGAAGTCCACCGCGGGGGCCCCCGCGGGCGCCCCGGGCAGCCGGCAGCAGCAGCAGCACTCCTTGAGGCGGCGCAGCAGGTCAGGCCCGAGCGGGGGCCCGCGGGGGCCCCGCAGCACGGCCAGGTAGGCCGTGAGGGCGTCCCCRGCCACGTCCAGCCGGAAGGTGGCGTGGGGCAGGGCGTAGCCGTCCAGGATGGGCGCCRCGTAGGACGTGCCGGCGCCTGAGCCCACCACCAGCCCACTGGTGCGGCCGTAGGAATAGGCCGCCAGCAGCGACCGGGGCAGCACCAGCATCGCTGGCACCCCGAAGCTCTCGAAGAGCAGCTCGGCCACCTTCTCCCGGTTGGCAGCGGGGGACAGGGGGGCATCTGTCACCAGCACAGCCAGCTCCTCAGGACACACAGCCAGTTCACRGTAGAAGACACGGTGCCACAGCGTCTCCAGGCCATCCCAGTCGGTGACCACGCCATGGGTGAGGATGGAGTCACTGTCACCATCACCGGCCTCGTCCTGCTGCCTGGGAACCCCCACCCGGCTGGGCACCACCGACCGTGGCTTCTCGTCCCCGGCCAGCCCACTCCTGGTGTGGCTCGTGCCCGTGTCGATCACCACGGCGCAGAAGGACTTGTACCGCTCCRTGGGGTCGGCACCAGCCAGCTCGGGGCTGCCAGACCCTGAGCTCCTCTCCCCCTCCAGCTGGTTCATGGTGCCAAACCCTCTTTCTCTCTCTTCCTGGATGAAAAGCAAAGCCCCCTGCCCTGGTCCCTGCACTGGAGCCCCCGATGGAAGGCCAAGTTGCCACGGCCACCTCCAGCGTCACAGCCAGAGAGCCATGATGTCATGCAGAGAATCATGTTCAGACAGAACGGTTGAGCTTGGAAGGGACCTCTGGAGATCATCTACTCCAACCCCCCTGCTCAAGCAGAGTCACCTAGAGCACATTGTACAGGATCGCGTCCAGGTGGGTTTTGAATATCTCCAGAGAAGGAGACTCCACAGCCTCTCCGGGCAACCTCTTCCAGTGCTCTGTCACCCTCACAGTGAAGAAGTTTTTCCTCATGTTCAGATGGAACTGAAATTCAGCAGTTTGTGTTGCAGTTTGTGCCCATTGCCTCTTGTCCTGTCACTGGGCACCACTGAAAAGAGTCTGGCTCCGTCCTCTTGACACCCTCCCTTCAGATATTTGTATACATTGATAAGATCTCCTCTCAGCCTTCTCTTCTCCAGGCTAAACAGGCCCAGCTCTCTCAGCCTTTCCTCATAAGAGAGATGCTCCAGTCCCCTAATCATCTTTGTAGCCCTCAGCTGGACTTGCTCCAGTAGTGCCACATCCCTCTTGTACTGGGGAGCCCAGAACTGGACACAGTGCTCCAGATGTGGCCTCACCAGGGCTGAGGAGAGGGGGAGGATCACCCCCCTCGACCTGCTGGCAGCACCCTGCCTAATGCAGCCCAGGATACCATTGGCCTTCTTGGCCACAAGGGCATATTGCTGGCTCATGGTTACCTTGTTGTCCACCAGGACCCCCAGGTCCTTCTCCACAGAGCTGCTCTCCAGCAGGTCAGCCCCCAACCTGTCCTGGTGCATGGGGTTATTCCTCCCTAGGTGCAGGACCCTGCACTTGCCTTTGTTGAACTTCATGAGGTTGTCCCCACTCCCCTGGGCAGCCAGACGCTGGAGAGGGTCTGCATCAATCCTTTCCGCTTTGCAGATGCCCCCACCCTGATTTTCCCCAGGGTTGTCGGTCCTCCCCAATGGGTTTTTGACTTCCCTCAAGCTTCCCTGGCTCCCTGCCAGCGGGCTCCCAGGCATGGTCCTGCCGCCAAATGCAGTGCCCGCTCGCACCGAGCTGGCGTTGCCTCCWGCAAAATTTAGACCCAGAAACACGCGGCTGATTTGAAAATAGAAACCGCCAAGGCGCCGTCCCGCAGGGCGGCAGGGGCACGTGCCACCRCTCGCCTTTCCGAGTGAATTTCTGTCAGAGGCAAAAGCGGCTTCGCAGGCGCGGGCCGCCCAGGCTCACTGCAGCTGGCCCGTCTGGTGCGTGCCGGCTCGAGTGTGGCCGTCACGTCCTCAGCTTGCCGGGTGTTTCAGAGAGAAGATGCGCTCAGGAGACGTTAGAGGCGTTCGAAACAGCGTGGGAGGAAAAGGATGCGTGAGGCTGAGAGACCTCGGCGAGGACCAGCTGCTCCACCAAACTCCGAACACAGAGCACATTTCGGATCAGAGCGGCGTGTGGAGTCACGGATCAGCAGGGTTTAATTCACGTTTCCACTTGAAGACAGAAACCTTTGGTGGTCCCCAGACACTTAAGGGATATTAGCATCTTCTGAGAGACTCTTGCAGCCGGCTGTACCTAGATGTAAGCCCTGAGTACAGATAGAGGCTGCTGCCACGGTGCCAGGAGAAGAGTTTCAAGTGCRTATATAACAGGGATCTTCACTGGGAGGGAAAATATTATCTCCGTCAGGGAATTGATTGGTAATTGGACATGGTTCCTTACCAGGCACAGAGAGAATAATATTTCCGGCCAAGGACAGATGTAGTCTTTGGTGTAGAAAAAGGAGAAAAAGATGTACTTCACAGGCTGGAAGTCTTTTGGGTAAACGAAAACTCTCCATGGGCTACCAAAGCTCCCTGTGGGCCAGCAGATCTCCTGCAAGCCAGCGAAGCTCCTGCGAGCCAGCCAAGGCTCCTGCAGGCCAGTGAAGCTCCTGCTGGGCCAGCAAAGCTCCCCGTGGGCCAGCAAAGCTCTCCACCAGTCAGAAAAGCTCCCCATGGGCCAACAGAACTCCTTCTGGGCCAGCAGAGCTCCCCGTGGGTCAGCACAGCTCCCTGTGGGCCAGCTGAACTCCCCATGGGCCAGCAAAGCTCCTTCTGGGCCAGCAGAGCTCCCCATGGGCCAGCAGAGCTCTCTGTGGGCCAGCAAAGCTCTCCATGGGCCAGCAAAGCTCCTTCTGGGCCAGAAAAACTCCCAATGGGCCATCAGAGCTCTCTGTGGGCCAACAGAGCTCTCCATGGGCCAGCAAAGCTCCTTCTGGGCCAGCAGAGCTCTCTGTGGGCCAGCAAAGCCACGTGTGGGTGCAGGGGGACCCTGGGCAGTGCYGGCTGCCGCCAGGGAGGGGTACCAGATATCCGTGTGGGTGTCCCACGCCGGCCCTCTTGGTGCAGCCCAGGGGCAGCTGCCCCCTGTCGCCACCGGGGCCCGACACTGTGACCTGCCGCGGGCCCGTGGCCGCGGGTGCTGGCTGAGCGTGCGGGCCGGGCAGCCGCGGGCTGGGCGCTGCGGGAGCCGAGCAGGCCCCGGCGCAGCCCAGGCCGCCTCGCCGCCATGCCTTTCGCAGGCATCATTAGCAAAACTTGCTCATTTCTAAAAATGGCCCTGTGCCGCCGCGCCTGCTGCTCCAGACGGGAGGCCTCTCTTCACGCCTGTTCCCGAGCGTTTGAGCAGAGGCTAAAAACAGCTCGTCTTTGACTGTTTTCTCCTATCTCTTGCGGGGCTGTTTGACGCCAGAGACTGGCTCTCGGCTCAAACGCTGATTTGGCACAATTTTGCCCGTCTCGACTYCAGCTTCCCTCCGGCTCCCCGGCGGGACGGTGAGGAGCGGAAAAGCGGGGCAGGCCGCGCGCACCTGCGGCGGGGCTGCGCGGCACGTGCTGCCGGCGTGGTGGCCTGGCCCGAAGGCTTTGTGGCCCCACCAGCTCCTTTGCCGCGGCACAACAGAAATCGCCGCTGGCGGGCAGCCCCTTTCCCACGGTCGCTGTCGGCTGCTGCCGGCATTCGGCTACGGGAGCTGCCAAACGCCCCCCCCGCCGAGCAGCAGCGGGGCCGGCCGCCCCGCGCCACATGGCTGCCCGCCGCCCTGCGCGCGGCCCYTCGTGTTTTATAGATCGCTCACGATTTTAATAATTAATCCCTGCTAACGGCAGCACTTTCCCCAAATGAAGCATTTAAAGCGCTGCGTGTACAGGGCACGCTCCTGCGGCGGGGACCCCCCTGTGCGGCGCGGGAGGCACCGCTCGCCCGCTGCCCGCCCTGGAGCGCCTCTGAGACACCCCGGCTCGGGCATGGGTGCCRGGGGGCCGTGCCAGCTGCGCTAGCTGATCGGAGCAGCTCGGCGAGGTCGCTTTGCCGCGGGCCGGGGGACTTTGGGCACCCCCGGGTGCGGAGGGTGGGGGGGTGAGGGTGCCGGGCCAGCTGGGTGCCGGGTCGCAGGGGTGGGCGCTCGCCAGCCGGTGGTTTTGAACGCAGGGCGTTTGCTCCTTGTCTTCGGCAGTGTAATTAGGGCAGGATAAATGCTTATTAGAATGAAATCTGTCATCTCCGCAAGCAAATTTCGAGGGGGGCGGGGGGAGAAAGGCAGCCGAATGCAGAGGCCCTCGTAACGCACGTCAGCTAATTGCTTGATCTAGCTTGAAATAATTAAGAACTCACTGCGCACTCCCCAAAAAGGGGCACCAAAAGCCCCAGCCAGTGCCGGAAAGGTGCCAGACCAGGGGCCGGCTGGGCCGCCCACCCACGCTGCGCCAGCTGGCCCCGGCACTCATGTGCCAACCCTCACCCAGAGCCCTGGGCAGTTCGGCAGGAGTGGGGGGGGGGGGGGCGAACCCCAGGTGGGGAAACTGAGGCACAGAGCAGGCCTGGGCTCACCCTACAGGAGAGGACTTTCCGCCCCGGCTGTCTGGCGGTCTTGCTGTGCTTCCCGGTCAGCAGGCCACCCTGGGGGAGGGCAGAGGGGCAGAGCGGCTCCAGGGCTGCTGCGCCGTGCCAGCGGCGGGCACGAGGAGGCAAAAGCCCTCCCGCATCCATCTGCTGCCTGTCCCTGCTCCGTCTGCCCGTCCGTCCRTCCCTGCGCTCGTCCCTCCCTCCGTGCTGGCCCGCCCCTGCATCCCGCCAGCCCCCCGGAGCACCCTGCTGCCCGGCCCCGCCACCGCCAGCTCCAGGGCCCTGGCACCACGTTTCGGCACCCTTGGGAGCCGCCAGCGTCGGTCGCCTCCCGTTTCTGGTTCAGCGCTTAATAAGTGCGCAGCGCGAGGCCCCTTCCCGTTGCCACAGCAACTCTGGGAGCCCTCGACAGCTCACCCCGCTCCGAAACGCCGTTGCTCAGCCTCGCGCCGGCTGGGATTGGGGGCAGGTGAGTCCCGAAACTGGGGGTGGCGCGGCCCTCGGAGGTTCTGCGGCCACGGGGAAACCGAGGCACCRGCCGGCAGCGGCGCAGGCTCCCGAGCGCCGGGTGTTTGCGGGGTGCGCATCAGCGGGCCGCCCRCGATGGGTTGCACCCGGTGCCTAGGAGGCGCGAGGGGAGCCAGGCAATCCCAAGCCCTGTGCTGGGGGCGGCAGCCTCACCGGCAGCGCCCGCAAGGCCGCCGGTCCGGACAGCCAGGGCTAAAAATACCAGCCCCRGAGCCCCGGCTGGGAGCTGTCCAGGTGCGAAGCGCCCTGCGGAGACGGACAGCTTCCCTGATGGGAGCTGACAGGGCTCYGGGGTCCGGCGCCACTTAATGAGCTGCGAAGATTTTATTTAAAGCAAGAAGCGGCTGCAGGCCCGGCATGGCCAGGCCGCCTGCGAGAGGCTGCAGAGCCTGCAGCGCTCACCGCGGAGCAGAGACGCCCGCGGCACCAACACCCTCGTGGCCGAGGCGCTGGGACTTGTTTTGGTCCCGGCGCCGTGGGCGCTTGGTGGGGGCCACCATGCCTTCCCCCCTAGCCTCTCCTGGGCTTGCCCAAGCATCCCCTGCCCGTACGTGGCGACGTGGCCACAGTGCCGAGGCACGGGCCACAGCAGCTGGCACTCAGCACCRAATCCTGCCCCAATCCTCGCCCCAGAGCTTTGGAAAGCTATCCAAGGGGCCGATACCCATCGCCATCCCCCTCCTCGGTTCCCATRTCTCATCCCAGGTGTCTCCCAGCGGATTTTTTCCCCCTGGAGCTGGAGCTTGGGATGGGAAGGTGCCCTCATGTCGCCAGACCTCCCTGTCAGGAGAGCTCGTTGAAAACGCACCGTCTCCCACCACTGCAAGCAAAAGCCACAAAGCTGACTTCCACGGCATCAAAAATCACTAGGTTTCTCAGCCCCTGGGGATTTGCAAAAGCACCAAGTCACCACACTTTCGATTTGAAGAAAGGCTCATCCATGGGCTGGAGGAGCCAAGAAACGCTGCTGCCTCCGGGGGGGGCTCACTGGGGAAGCTGGCAGAAAATGGCCACGGGGTGCCGAACAGGGCGGCAGGAGCAGGGCACACTCCCGGCCCCAGCTCGGTGGCATGTGGCCCTGCCACGTGGCCCCACCATCCTGCCTGGGATATCACCGACATGGTGACCCAACCCTGGTGGCTCCGTCGCAGAGACCTGCTGAGATCTGCATGTAAATCAGGAGGCGACCCCCTTCTGCTCCTCRCTTTAACTAATGAATTTTGTTTCCGAATTTGACTGATTAGTTGTAGGTTCAAGGTCATTTTCGGGATGAAATGCAATACACACTTAAAATTCCCCTTTTTTTAAAAACTTTGGTACTGAAGTATCTTCTTCTCCCCCATCCTGGGGAGCCTTAATAACAGCCTGCCGCAGACTCAGCAAAGTCCCGGGGGAGCTGGGCTGCAGTGCAGCCGCCTGTGCGGGCAGCGGCTGAAGCAATTAGGGRGTAATTAAGTGAGGTTGATAATGAGACCTTGTTGCAGTGGGGCATCCCCATGGCCAGGCCCCATGTCCCCCCATCAGAYGGATGTCCTCCTCTCGCCTCCCTCCCCAGCCCTCCCAGCAACTTCAGGGAGGAAGGCTGAACCCCACAGTTAGGTTTAGAGGAGAGCCCCAAAGGGTGTGTTTGGGAAGGTGGCTGCTGTCYGCCAGCACTGAACAAGGAGACCTGGGAAAGGAACCCTGTCCAGGRCTGGGCAAACTGGGAAGGGGACATGAAGCAAACTGAACAACTCACACTTGGGTACAGCAGGCCCTGGGCGTGGTGGTCATACAGGCACCGTGATCCCATGGGTGATCCCATGCCCTGGGAACTGTGATCCCACGAGCACCACAATTCCATGCCCTGGGCATTGCAATGCCATGGGCACAGTGATCCCATGGGCACAGTGATCCCATGCCCTGGGCACTGCAACCCCATGGGCACTGCAATCCCATGCCCTGGGCACCGTGATCCCAGGGGCACCGTGACCCGATGGGCACTGCAGTCCCATGGGCACCACGACTGCATGGGCACCACAGTCCCATGCCCTGGACATGATGATCCCAGGGGCAACACAACCCCGTGGGCACTGCAGTCCCATGGGCACCACGATCCCAGGGGGAACATGATCCCATACCCTGGGCACAGCAGCCCACGTGGGCACCATGATCCCATACCCTGGGGACCATGATCCCAGGGGCACCACGACCCCAGGGGGACCATGATCCCATACCCTGGGCACAGCAACCCGCATGGGCACCATGATCCCATACCCTGGGGACCATGATCCCAGGGGCACCACGATCCCAGGGGCACCCTGACCCCATACCCAGGACCAAGGTCCTGCCCCACACTGTACTGCACCGCTTGATCCATCCTAGCCAGACAGCCAGACCTCAGGCTTCCCAGATCCTGTCCCAGGGGAGTGGAGTTTGGAAGGGCCTCCTGCCCCATCCACCAGTGGGTGCAGGGACCCCAGACCATGGGGCCCAGGCTGCAGGTGCGAGGGGTGGGCTGCCGGATTGYGGAAAGCACACGCGTTGCAAATTGGCACCAGGAGCCATCGCACGGCATAATTGCCTTGAGCAGATCCCCCAGTTAGCAGGGAGCTGCCAGGGCTATATTTAGCTGCAGATTAAGCTGTTTTAAAGGTTATTATCCAACGAGACACGAGCTCTCCGCGGTGCCTGTGAACCTGCCCAGGTAGGCAGCCAAACCCGACGGCACGCGTGGCAGCGGTAGCCTGTGGGGCTTGGCCCTGACTGCGGTTTGGGATCGCCCGCGCGGCATGGCCCTGTGAGCCAGCCCAGGGKCTCGGAAGCAAGGAGGGGGCTGGGGGGAGTTTTTTGAGGGAAAATGCTTTCACTTGGCCTCCAGGACACCCGGGTCCCGCTGGGAGTGCGGGGCGACCCAGCACGGGGTGCCGCGGGCGCTGGGGCCAGGCCCGGTGTCCCTGGGCTGCCTGCCCAGGGCTGGGCCCGGGGGCRGCCGCGCCAGCACCGGTCTGCAAGTGCCCTCCCGTGGCTGGCACGGGAATGGTGCGGGCGCCCACCGCCACTGCTGCCATCGCCCCAGCACCCTTCCCCGCCAGCCCCGTGCCGGGGCAGCCCCCCGCGAAAGGGGCTGCCCCTATAGGGGGTGGGGCGGGGGGACAGGGGGTCTGGAGCCAGGGAGCACCCGCGATGTGACAAAAGGGGTCCCCGAGTACGGCCGCAGCCAGAAACACTGCCCACAGCCTGGGGAAAAAATATAATTAGGGTTTTATGAGTGATTCAGAGAGTAAATGCAGAATATATACAACTCACCGGTATCTTGCAAACCCCAGACATTTCACTGAACTGCACAGGATGGGTCCGCCTGGACGGATCAAACRCCGCCAAGCCCCACGGCATCCCCAGCACCCCTAGGTGCACCCCTACGGCTTGCAGTGGGCGCTGCCGTGGCACAGCCCAGCCGGCATGGGGCCGAGCCTGGGGCCCCACAGCACAGCCCTGCCAGCAGAGGGCCAAGCACAGGAGCCCCGTGGCACCCAGCCGATGGGTGGCTGAGTCCCACAGCACCTGGCCAGCATGGGACCAAGCCCGGGGGCACCGTAGCACCTGGCAGGGTGCTGGTGTGAGCCCTGGGGAGAGCGCCCCACAGCACCCAGCTGTGTCCCAGCATCCATCCCATCGGGTCAGTGCCCCACAGCACCCAGCTGTGTCCTGGCATCCATCCCATCAGGAGAGCGCCCCACAGCACCCAGCTGTGTCCTGGCATCCATCCCATCAGGAGAGCACCCCACAGCACCCAGCTGTGTCCCGGCATCCATCCCATTGGGTCAGTGCCCCACAGCACCCAGCTGTGTCCCAGCATCCATCCCATTGGGAGAGCGCCCCACAACACCAGCTGTTTGCCTGTGTCCATCCCACTGGGACAGCACCCCACAATGGCAGTCCAGGAGCCCCCATGGCACGGAGCACTCTCCTTAGCACATGGCCATGTCCTCTTCTTCTTCTTCTTCTTCTTCCTCCTCCTCCTCCTCTTCTTCCTCATCCTCATCCCCACTGGCGGTCAGCTGGCCCCGGGCACAAGCCATTGGTGGGAAAGGGGGGTCATGCTCCAGGTTGATGTAGGTAACAGCCAGGTTGACGTAGTGCTCGCCCTTGAGAGAGGCCAGGATGCGCTCCAGCTCGCTCACCAGGATGGAGAAGGACGGTCTCTCCTCAGGAGCRGGGGCCCAGCAGCTCAGCATCACCTCATACCTGCCCCAACACCCCTGTCAGCACCAGCAGGCACCCCTCACCAGCCCCACACCCAGACACCAGGGTCCTCCCACTGCCCTCCCCGGGATGCCCAACTGGCGCCACTCACAGCGAGTCGGGGCAGTACTCGGGCTGCGGTAGACGTCTCCCACGCAGCAGGTAGCGGGTGATGTCGTAAGGGTCCACCTCGGGGTACGGTGATGCCCCCCGTGTCAGCAGCTCCCACATGAGCACCCCGAAGGACCACTGGGAAGCAGAGAGTCAGGGGCAGGCTGGCRCAGCCCCGTGTGCCAGGGGACCCCAGCCTTGCTGGCACGGCCGTGCCCAGGCCTGGGGGTAGGAGGCCGTGGGCATGCCTACCACATCCGACTTGGTGGTGAACTTCTGGGTTTGCAGGCTCTCCAGGGCCATCCACTTGACGGGCAGCTTGGCATGGCGGTGCCGCCGGATGCTGTAGTATTCCTTGTCAAACACATCCCGTGCCAGCCCGAAGTCGGCCACCTTCACTGTGAACATCTCRTCCAGCCTGTGGAGCAGAGCCTGGCTCAGGGGGACCCGTTGGCTGGGACAGGGGCGAGACGAGGCCCTGCGGGGCAGGGTCGCATGCCCAAGCTGGGGTGAACCCATGAGCAGAGGGGTCTGCTGAGCACCGGTCGCACTCACATGCAGTTCCTGGCAGCCAGGTCCCTGTGCACAAATTTCTTCTGGGCCAGGTACTCCATGCCCAGGGCAACCTGCAGCCCGAAGCCGATGAGGTCCTTCACTGTGGGGCTCTGCCAGGATGGGGAAGGGGTAGGGATGGTTAGTGGGGCAAGGTCCTGGCGTGCTTGCTGTCCCCATGTTGCCTGCATCCAGCCTACACCCTGCCTCCTGCCTTGGGGTGCCCCAGCCCCCCCCGCAGCCCTGGGCCGTGCTCCACCAGCAGTGCCTGCTGCCAGCGGGGCGGGCATGGGCAAGAGGCAATAGCACCCTTGGGAGCCCTACCCGTTCCTCGGCGCGGATGAAGTGCCGCAGGTCACCATGGCGCATGTAGGGCAGGACGACGAGGGGCAGCCCCTGGCGGGGCAGGCAGACCCCGATGAGTGACAGAACTTGGGGGTGGTGGAAGCTCTTCATGAGGATGCCCTCACGCAGGAACTCCTCCACCTCCTCCACGTCTGTGATGCCTGGGAAGGGGCGAAGCCATGGGGCACCACATTTTGGGCTGGCCGCCTTTCGGGCAGGCAGCCCAGGAGGAACTGGAGGAGCCAGGGAGAGGCGCTACTCACGGTTCAGGGACTTGACGGCGCAGTGAACCGCTCCAAGCAGTGGGTCCATGTACGTGCCATGGTACACGCTACCAAAGTGCCCTGTGGGAGACACCTGGGGTGGGTCAACAGATATCCTGTGCAAGGGGGTGCASGGTGGCAGCCTGACTGCCTGGGCCACCCCTGGGTGCAGGGGACTCACCTTTGCCAATGACCTGGTCCCGGTGAGTGACAAGCTGTTCCTCAGGGATGAGGATGTCCTTTACCTCCTCCAGCAGCTCCGGCCGTAAGTCCTCAAGGCAGCAGGACGTGGCCCTGAGCAGGGGCACGGGGGACCCCCTACCTGTGGTGCCGGCGCTGGCAAATTGCACACGAGGGCCAGCCTGGCCGGGCCTGGCAGCTGCAGGTACCACTGCCGGGGCAGGCAGAGGCACCCGTCAGAGCCAGGGTTGCCCACAGCCAGCCGTGCCAGGCTGGCCCAGCTGCTCTGCCCTCCCTGCCACCTGCCAGGCCCTGCTTACCCAGCACCTCTCTGTAGTCGACGCCAGGGCGCTGGATGGTGATGGGAGGCTCCGTCCTGCCTGGATTCACCAGCAGCTCCAGGTTCTCTGTCCCTGGGGGCATGAGCGCAGGACCCCATGGGCCACTCGCACTCCAGCAGCACCCCAGAGTGGGGGACCAGCACTGGGGGAAGCAGGGCCAGTGGGCACTCACCCCTCTTCTTCTTCTTCCACTTCCATCTCAGTAGCCCAAACACCAGGACACCAAAGGCCAGGAAGGTGACGCCAGTGCCCAGGGCAACGCTGGCCACCAGGTCCAGCGAGGAGGTAGCAAGCACAAAGCCCAGGTCCTTGCAGGCATCATTGACGCAGATCTGGAGGGAGCGGGGGGCTCAGTGGGCCATGGGGCCGCCATGGGGGAGCCGGGTAGGGCATCGTGCCTGCTCGGCACCTACCTCCACGGGAGCCCCATCTGGGGGCAAGCGCAGCTCCCTGGGCAGCCGGCAGGTCACCTCGTTCTTCAGCACGTTGGGGTGGCAGTCCTGACCCCCCACCGTCATGGTGATGTTCATGCAGGTGGCCAGGGCGTCCAGCCCAGATTGCTGCCCAGACAGACTCCCCTTACTGAGAGGTCCCCGGACAGGGGCCGGCAGCTCTGCTCAGCCCCGTTCTCTTCTCTCGCCCTCTCCCCAGCTCTCCAGATGGTCCTGGCACTGACAGCCCATGCCCACCCATGCCCTGCTCCTCCACATACGTGGATCTCGATCTCATCGTCGCCAGGTTTGAGGTGGTACCGCCTGTCCTCGTGCTCAAAAGGGATGATCTTGGGCTGGGTGTAGTAGCGGAGGTGGAAGAGCCAGCGGCCAGGGGTGCCGTCCAGCAGCACGCTCAGGTTCCCGTGTGCTGTCTCCACCTTGCTCTCGAAGGGGAGGGCCGGGCTCTGGCACACCAGCCGGTCAGGCGTCCGTGGGCCCTGGCACACCTGCAGGCAGGAGGGTGCTGCCACTGCCGGAGCACCCAGGGCTGCCTGGAGCCACGGCCATCGTGGGCAGGGGCTGGCACGGGATGGCCTCTTGCCTCTTGTCCCCCTGGGCATCACACCGCCCCAGCACTTACCTGGGTTTTGGTCTTCATGCGTCTGGCTTCAAAGCGGATCTTGGCTTGATACACAGAGTCCAGGTGGACCCCGAAGATGGTGAGAGTGGAGCCCCTGCAGGAGGGCAGGGGTCAGGGCCCTGGGGTGCGCACAGCACCGTGGGCTGGAGCCGGGCACGTGGCGCCGGGCACCTCACCCAGTCATCAGCCGCAGCCTCCTGCCCGGTCCCTGCGTGATGGGGGCTGGGGGTGTCCCCGGGGAAGGGCGCCCACGCACTCACTCGTAGCTGCAGTTGGGGGTGATGCGCAAAATGAGGGGGTCAGGACGATACTGGAAGGGCTCCGGGGCCAGGAACTGCTCCCCATCAATCCACAGGGTCACGGAGGCCATGCCGAGGCCGCTGGCGTTGGGAGCGATGCACCGAATCGCCCCGTCTCCCTGGCTGGGAACACAGCAGTGGTGGCTGGGGACAGAGTGGCACCGCCACTGGGGTCCCCAGGCCCCATCCTAGCAGCAGGCCGGGTAGCACGCTGCCTCCTGGCCAGGTCCGGGATGCCCGGGCATACCTGGGCTGCTCGGCCAGGGGGCACTCGGAGCCATTGAGCATCACCCGCCAGCTGTTCCCCACCGTGAGGTTGCTGCCGCGGACAGTGATCTCGGTGCCGCCGCTGCGTGGGCCGAACGGGGGGTGGACGGAGCTCACGTTGGGCACCTGGGCAGAGAGGCGGTTGGTGGCGGCGGGCAGGCAGGCAGGCAGCCCCGCGAAGCCTGTGCCTCCCCACCGCCAGCAGCGCAGGGCCCTACCACGAAGACGAAGCCGCCAAGGGTGGAGGAGCCGCTGACCCGGAAGCCTGCAGGCCCCGTGGGCTCCTCGACGCTGAGCACCACGTCGGCCGGCCCTGCCGCCTGCGCGCCGCCTGGCTCCAGCGTGCACACCAGCTCGTCCACAAAGTCCTTGCGGTGCAACGCGGGCGGCAACCTGCAGGCAGGGCGTCGGGTCAGCGTGGCCTGGGGCTCCCGCAGAGCCACCCGCGCCCCCCTCTCCAGGCTGCCCTGCAGGGCGTCTGGAGTGGCACTGTCACCATACCCACTCCCAAAGTGGGTGGCCCGTGTGCCCTGCCCTGGGACAGGGGCACGGGGATGACAGTCCCGGCCCCTTTCCTGCTCCCATCCCACCCAAGCACGTCACAGCCACATCCCACCTGTAGTTCCCGCTCTCGTTCTGCAGCACAGTGCACACCCGCTGCCCCACTGTCACCCGGTAGGTGCCGGTGGGGCCTGTGGGGGCGTCCGGGTCCAGGCGGGAGCGGAAGATCATGCCACAGAGTGTCAGCCGGGTCCGGCCACCCAGCGGGGCGCTCCTGGGGTGGAACTGCAGGAGAGGCAGACACATCGCGTCGGGTGCCCCTGCAGCCTGGGCTGCCTGCCAGCAGCAAAACTGGGGCCGCGACCTCTGAGGAGAGGCAGAGGGAGCTCGGTCCAGCCAAGGGGGATCTAAAAGCAGCTACAGTTGCTTAAAGGGCAGCTGTGAAGACGATGGAGCCAAACCCTTCCCAGCACTGACGGGAGCAGGTTGCAATGGAGCCAAACCCTTCACTTCCCAGCAGAGCGAGAGGCCATGGGCCAGGCTGGACCTGGGGTCAAGCTCCTTCCTCAGGAGGGCACAAGGACACGTCCCCAGGACGGGGGTCTCCAGGCAGAGCGAAGCCACAGATGTGGCGCCGGTCCTGCTCTGAGCGGGACGCTCAACCACACACGCTGGGGTCCCTCCCCATCGCCTGTCTAGGACCCCCTAGAGCGGGGAGCACAGCCCGGTGGGCTGGATTCACTGTCATCGTGGGGCTGGGGGGCCGGCGCAGACCTACGTCAGTGAGGACGGGTGGGCAGCGGTCCTGGATCCAGTGGCCCTCGCACTCCTTGCGGCGTGCGCACGCATCCCCACACCAGCCGCAGCCCATGAACCGCTCGGCGCGCAGGCAGCGCTGGCACGTGGAGAAGTGGCGGCAGCCTGGGCCAGTGACGTTCATGCGCCACACCTGGGGGACAGAGAGTGGAGCAGAGCAGGAGCATGTGCCGCCAAGCAGCAGTGCCCAGGGAAAAGCCTGGCGCCCGGTGGCCTCTCTCACCTTGCTGCCGCTGGCAAAGAGCAGCGAGTGCCCCTGCAGCCCCACGGCGCGCTGCACCGGCTGCGGGTCACCTAGGGAGAAGTTGGCCAAGGTGACCACGTAGGAACTGGACCGCTGGAGCACCATCTGTGGAGGGGACAGAGCACAGCGCTGAGCACCAAGCTGGGCCTGACACCAACAGGGTGCTGGTCTCAGGTCAGTGCRGGCCCAACACCCAGGCAGCGTGCCCAGTTGGGCGCCAGCACTGCACAGGGTGGCTACCTGGAAGATGCGTCCCTCTGCCGTGCCCAGGTGGGCCACAGTGACGTCCCCGAGGGCCGTGACAAAAATGGAGGTGAGGAGGACGCCCGCCAGGTGCCCATTGAAGAGGTCCACCTTGTGGGAGGTCGAGGAGACGAGGGTGGGCTGGTCCCAGCAGCTGGTGTCCACCACGGGCTCCGAGAGGTTCACCTGCGGCCGAGCACAGAGATGCCTCAAAGCTGGCCCCGCGCGCCCACCCACGCTGCCCACGCTGCCCGGGTTCCTGCAAGGCGTGCGATGCCCGCGGGGGCCGACGTGTGCAAACTCCTGGAAGTGAGGCTGAAGCAGACGCAGCTGTGAGCGAGCTGTTTTGAGGCCATCCCGCAAAGCCACCCGAGCTGCCGGGGGCAGGGAGGACTGCCTGAGCGCCGCCTCAGGGCTGGTTCCTCCCCGGGGCTGAGCCTGCAGAGGGGGAGGCAGGTGCTTGTTCGCCTGAAGCCCAGCTCCCTCCAGGGCTCACGAAGCAGCTGGGGATTTGGGGGCAGCCGAAGTGCCGGTGGGCCCTTCCTGCCAGCGCCCGATCTCTAGCCCCCCACCTCCTGCCGTGCCAGCCCGGCGTCCTGGGAGCAGTGCGGCATCCGCTGGTGGGCCCTGCCTTTGCTCCACATCAGGACACGATTATCAGCAGCGCCGCGCCGGCCCCAGGGACCGATTTCCCCAGGCAGCGCAGCCGGCAAGGGGGCTGCCATGCCCTCTCCCCAGGCTGGCAGGGGACGGGCTGGGGGCCTGGGCAGCGGCCACCCCCAAAGAGAGCCTTCCCCATCCGCAGGTGCTCAGCGAGGTGCCAGGAGCAAAGGAGACGGCCAGGCCCACATGTGGCCCCGTGACCCACTGCTGGACCCCCCCTCCCCAGCACTCGGGGGCTCAGGGAACTTGGGATCCCTTTGCGGGGTCCCCACGGGAGCAGCCCTGCAGCCAGAAGTGACTCAGAGCGGCAGTGAGCTGTGTGCAACGCAAGCTCTGCCCCGCGCTGCCGGGAAAAAGAGGAGATTTGGCTGCGCCTTGCCCTGCTCCCTGCTGCTTTTCATTTTTCTGGCGGAGGCCAGCAAGCTGGGGCAGCCCCCGGTGCCGGGAGCGTCTGCGCGCAGCCCGACGCCTGCCCGGGCACAGGCCACCGCTGCCGGCTTGGCTCCGCTCCGGCTCCCAGGAAGGGAGAGGTGGAAATGGCTCACCTGCGAGTCAGCCGCCCGAGCCCAGGCGCGCCGCCCAGCCCGGTGGGAACAGCCCAGCGGGGCAGGAAAGCGCGGGSACCGGCCGGGACAAGCCTGGGGCTGCAGCGCCGCCAACCCCCGGCTACAAGGGACGGAGGCTCCCGGAGCCAGGGCGAAGGGGGGCAGCCAGACCAGTTTGTTCCTGGCTGAGAGCAAATGGGCTCGTGTCACTTATGCCCATTTAGACGCTCGCCGGAGAGGGGTCCCTCCTGGGGGCCCTGCCTTTACCGGGGCCCGGGATCCCCCCCGCCGACGGGCTGCCCTCCTCCGGCAGCCCTGGGACACAGGGCTCCTGCCCACGGCGGTGCCACCGGCCCAGACGAGAAACCTTGGTGACTAATCGTGGCTTCCGCCTGCAGTTTCTCTGCCGAGATAAAGCCGCAGCCCGAGGACGGGTGGGCAATCCCCGGCGGGCGGGCGGAAAGGCCGGGCACGCCGGGCGCCCTCGCACGCCCTGCCCGGGCCCTGCCCGCCCCTCGGGGCAGCCATGCGACTGGCCCGGCGGGCGCCCCGCAGGGCCGGGCCTGGGGGGACCCGAGGTCACCGTGAGGCCCGGCACTTCGCTGGCGGCGGCCCCGCAGGAGGCCGGCGGTGCGGCGTGAGGCCGCTCCAAGGCCCCAGCCTCCCCGACGTCCCCCGCTCGTACATAAACAAGCTCAAGAGGGTGGCCGTAAACAACGGCAGGGACGCCCGCCGAGCGGGGCCCTCGGAGCGAGGGCAAGGAAGGGGCGAGAGGGAGGGCGGCTGGGGCTGGCACCGCTCCCGCTGGGGCCCCAGGGACAGCTGCTCGGGTCATGGGGCATCCCTGCAGCATCCCCTTCCTCGGACAGGCACGCTCATCCGGCACTGGCAGCGAGCCAAGGCCTCATGCTGCTGGGACGCCCGGGCCAGATCCAAGCACCGGGCCCAGCTCACCACCCACCCCAAACACCCCCAGGTGGGTCTGGAGGTCCCCCAGCGAGGAGCTTGGGGTCTGCCTGTGGGACAGCTCGGTTGGGGACCTCTGCCCAGCACCTGCAAACTGCACTGCCTGCTTTAAGCCATAGAAAATGACAGGCACCGGGATTCTCCCGAATCCAGTCCCGCTTGCAAAGTGGCAAGGAAACGGGTTAATCAGTGTCCTGAGGATCCCTGATCCACCAGAGAACCACAGCGTCATCAAAGCAACCTTGAAGGCAAGCAGAGCAGGGAGACTTTTGGACTCTGGGGCCGGCAGAAGGCCGAGCGGAGCCAGCCCCGGTTTATCGCCGAGGCGTAGGTGTGCCGGCGTGCCAGGAACGGCTGCGTTTCTGCCCTTTCCCAGAGCAGAGAAAACAGCAGCCGTGATCTGAGAAACACAGCCCTCCCCAGGCTGTCGAGCGTGGCGAGATCGTGACGATAACGGGCCGCTCCGCAGGGCCACCCACTACCTGGCTTGTCGGCACGGCCGAGGAACAGGGAGAGGCGAGCCTGGGGAAAACGCCACGTCTCCTGCGATAAAGTAGCCGGGAAGGTTCACGGTGTTGACTCACAACAGTTGGCACTTCTGCGATGTTTCCTTTCCCCTGGATTTCCCTCGGCCCAACCCCGAGCTCGGATCCACCCAGTTTTACAAGCATTTCCTGGGACCCCAAACTGCATCCATCCCCTTTCCGCCTGCGAACTATGGAGTGCAGTTGCCCAGCTCCCAGGTTTTAAGGGTAGATCCTCATCTGGGCCTCCTATCACCCCGGACCTCAGCTGGACAAGCCCAGCAAAGCTCGCAGCGCTGCAGTGTCACGGAGGCAAGACACGACTGCAAGTCCACAGGCTGACAAGATGCCAAAACACAAGGGCCAGAGCCCCATCCGTCCCCGCTCGCTCCCTAAAGCAGTGACCATGACGTCCGGCAACAGGGACACAGACTAAGCTGGCCTGAACGTGCCCTACCTCTCCTTTCGGGCTTGGGTGCAAAGGACCTTTCAGTGCCATCCAGCCTTTTTGCAATGCTGCCTTAAATTAAACATCCCTACCTGTTTCCAAAGGTTGTTTCATTAAATTTAGCCAGATTTCCTCTTTCTGGAGGGTAAAAACCAACCTCCCCGGATCAAACTGAAGCGCGCTCAGACCCAAAATGCCCCCTCTCCTCCATCCTTTTTTCTCTGCCTCCCACATCCAGCGTGAGGGCACATCCCAAAGCCAGCCCGGCCCCAAGGGAGGACGGAGGGACTCACGTTGTGCRGGCAGTACTCCGTGGGCTGGTAAAAGCTGAGTCCCCGCAGCAGCGGCTGCCCGCCGATCCCRCAGCACTTGTCCATGCCGTCCTCGATGGCCTGGTTGAGGAGGCGGAGGGGGAAGGCGCACACTGCCGAGTACTCCTGCGGCACCCTGCTCTCCGCCTCGCTCTCCGCAAAGGCCCCGAAGAGCACCAGCTCCGTGGTGTTGATGCTGAGGTCGCGGGCCAGCCGGGAGCCGGGGTGAGTGGCGTGAGCTGCCTGCAGGACATTGTAGGCCACGTCGCGCTCGGCATCCGCCTCGGCGCTCCGCCGTCGCCGCTTTGACTCGTAGCGGCAGTCCAGGATGATTTCGCGGTAGCGGCGCAGGTCGTGCTCCTGGGTGCTCAGGCGGGCCAGCCGCGTGTGGTACCCCRCAGATTTGGGCTTCTCCTGCTGCACCGTCAGGAAGTACACGTAGTCCCCGTCGCTGAAGGAGTGCACGTAATGGATGGGGTAGATGTCCCGGTAGAACGGCAACACYGTCAGCCAGTGGTAGCTGTCCGAAAAGCCATCCAAGGTGCTCTTCAGCCTGCGGATAGACACTGACTGGGGGCTGTACCGCGCCGCAATGCTGCTGTTGACGGTGGAGGCGAGGTAGAAGAAAGAGGTGTAGTGGTCGGCCACCACGGTGGCACTGGTCCCCAAGGGGCTGGCCACGCAGTCCGGGCAGGCCGCGGGCCTGTTGTCCATGGCGGAGTACAGGCAGTGTGTGGCTGCAATCGCCACCTCCCCATCGCGCACCTCCAGCACATGCAGGTAGCACAGCCCGTGCTGGGACGTGCCACAGCTGTAGAGCCACGGCTCGAGGGGGTCGAGCAGCAGGATGATGTTGTCAGTGTCCACGGGGCTCGTGGYGTCCCCTGTGGCCGGGCACAGGCTGCAGATCTCGCAGCGGGCACTGCCTACGGGGCCGGTGACGAGGACGGAGCGGACCTGCAGCTCGGGGCTCACCACCAGGATCCTGTTGCGGACGGCCACGAAGATGGCGGCCGCCCCGGCGGAGTCGGCAAAGACGGCAACGTTCTGCACGGGGCTGCCGGCGTCGAGGCCTGGCAGCGGGTAGGCGACGGAGAAGTTCCTGGTGGAGCTGTAGGGGATGCGGGGGCACTGCCAGGCACCAGCAGGCAGYGGGGCCAGGGCGAGTGCGAGGAAGAGGCACGTGCCGGGTGACAGTCCCATGATACAGGGCACCTCTGGCCAGCCCGGGGTTATTGCCGGTGCTCAGCACCGAGCGGGTCCAGGATGCCCGGTGGACAAGTCACCATCGTATCTGCCAAAATAACAGAGAAGGTTTATCCTCTGCAGTCAGGCGGAGCACGGGGCACTGAAGGAGATGTGCCCGGAGGTCACTGCCGGGCCCTGGCAGGGGAGGCAGTCCCTGGCACCGTGCTGCGCATGTGGGGATGCGGGGGGAGAGTCGGCCACACCAAACCTCTTCCCAAATGCTGCGAGCTGCGGCGGGAGGAAAAGCTAAACCGCTGGGGCCTGCGGAGGGGGGACAAA
Organism: Apteryx rowi; assembly: GCF_003343035.1. Classification (NCBI taxonomy): domain Eukaryota; kingdom Metazoa; phylum Chordata; class Aves; order Apterygiformes; family Apterygidae; genus Apteryx; species Apteryx rowi. The sequence continues at coordinate 1,722,604 of NW_020451293.1, forward strand.
TGCTGCCTGCCGCCACCTTGGGAACAAGGACAGGGACCCCAGCGGCCCCGCAGGGACAGGGATGGGGACCCCTGCCAGCTCTCCAGGSACCCACACCAGCCCTCCGGGGACCGCAGTGGGGTGAGGATCCCCGACGGCCCCCCCGTCTCAGTCCCCAGCCACTCTCGGTGCCCCCGCCTGCTTCCCTCCCCCGCGGGCCGTACCGTCCCGGGACGCACCATAACAGGCTGAGCCGTGCTGAGCCGA
>NW_020451293.1:1723557-1732420 GCF_003343035.1 Apteryx rowi
CGGCCGAGGGACGCGGGTGCCCCGCGGGGACGGGGCGACCGCCGAGGGATGCGGTGCCCGGGGAGCGCCTGGGGTGCCCAGGAGGGACGGGGGATGCTCAGTGCCCTGGAGGGATGTGGACAAGGGGCACGAACTGCAACACGGGAAGTTCCATCTGAACATGAGGAAAAACTTCTTCACTGTGAGGGTGACAGAGCACTGGAAGAGGTTGCCMGGAGAGGCTGTGGAGTCCCCTTCTCTGGAGATATTCAAAACCCGCCTGGACGCGATCCTGTACAATGTGCTCTAGGTGACCCTGCTTGAGCAGGGGGGTTGGAGTAGATGATCTCCAGAGGTCCCTTCCAACCTCAACCATTCTGTGATTCTGTGACACCCTGGAGGGACATGGTGCCCTGGAGGGATGTGGACACCCTGGAGGAACACAGGGCACCATGGATAGACGTGGTGCCCTGGAGGGACACAGGGTGCCCTGGACTGACATTGTGCCCTGGAGGGACATGGGGCGCTCATGACCTGGAGGGACAGGTGCGCACAGGTGAGACATGGGGACTGAATGCCTGGAGGACCATGGTGTCGAGGCCCCACCACCATGCTGTGCCCTGCAGCCCGCTGCTTTGAGCAACGCAGCCTGCCGCCAGCATCACTGTGCACTCGTGAGCCAGTGCCAGGCTCCTTGCAGCCCAGCAACTCCTGGCAGCAGCAGTGCCAGCGCAGGGGCTCAGACGTGTCGGCACCTTATGGCCCCTCTGCTGCAGCCCCTGGCTCCATGGCAAGCCGACACCAGCAGCAGGGCCTGTCGACACCAAGACACGTGAAATCACCGCTTCCCTGAATCTGCCTGAGCTGTCAGCAGGCTTGCGACTCATTTCCAGGCAGGCGGGTTGGCCTTCCGGCAGGAGATTGCAGCACAGCAGTGTTACCCACAACTGTGTGCGACAGCACACACTAGCCATGGACTCTTGGCCCCAGACATGTCCTCCTTCCAGGCCTGGAAATGCTTGGTTTGGTGCTTCCTGGAGCTGATGCTCAGCCCATGGTGAGATCTTCCCTGCAGGGCCCTGGGAGCTTGCAGGTTTCCAGCCAGGGTGTTGAGGATGCAGGCCAGTCTGTGCTGCGGTGCTGGTGGTGAGATGCACAAGTGGTGTCTTCGGGGTCAGACCTCAGGGCAGCCACAAATTTGCGAGTGGAGCCACAGAGTTTATTTCTATTGCTTCATGTCTCTTTTTTTGCCCTGGTCAAGGGCTTGCTGGCAACAGGTGGAGGAGGTGGAAGAGTCGGCATTGCTCCTGCTCCGCATCCCAACTGCTCTCACGCCACCTGGTCCCTAAGTCCATGCTGTGATGAGGCCAGGTAGGTCTGCCTTTCTCTGGACTCTGCCTTGGTGCTTTGAGGGGGGGTCAAACATGCCGAAAACGGGCTCCTCTTCACTACCATCCTACCCTCATCACCTGGCCAGCCGCAGCCTTGCCAAGCCTCCTGCCCCACATCATTGTGCAAGGCCTCGTGGTTACGTTGGCCACACGCCTTACCCAACAGCTCTTTCCTCCGTCTCCTCTCRTTGCAACATTAGCTGGCCCCATCCCACCTGTCTGGAGCCTTTTGTCGCTCCCGCCCTCTGGCCTGAGCTCTCCCCTGCCAGCTGGGCCCCCGTTTTCCTTGTGTTGCTCCTCGGCTTTGCCCTCCGGTGGCTTTCCTTGCCCTTCAGTTGGCTGCTTGCCCTGAACAGATCCCTGGGGTTGGATTGCAAAGTCCTCCAACATGTCGCTGGCCTCCACCCAAAGCCTGTCCTAGTGGAGGGCTGGACCCTGTGCCAGGTGACCCTGTGGCAAAGGGGGTGCCAGCAGGGTGCTGGGCATGGAGGGCCACCATGGTGGGTGACTCCGGTGGGCTCCCACATGCTCCTTGTCAGGGACAGGGGATGGCCATGCTGCCCCAGGGTGCTGGATGGGAGGAGGTCCCGGGGTGGGAGATGCTGCCTGACCCCCAAAGGGCCTCTCAGCTGGGCCATCTGGCCCTCTCCATATGGATGGACATTAATGTGACAAGAATTGATTTCGGGTCCAGATAATGTTTATGAGCAAAGACAAGCAATTACAGTCTGGCAGGAGCATAAATACAGGAGCCGAAGTTCCTGCGCTAGCCCTGCCTGGTCCTTCCCAGCTCCCTCGGTGTCTCTGTGGTCACTCTCCTCCTCCCCGAACATCTGCCCTAGCGCTCGGCAGACAGCCCCAAAACGTGGGGTCAAGCTTCCCCAGCGGAGACACCAGTCCCTGCCCCTCGGAGCCATGCCTGGCACGCTGTGGGGTTCATGGACCTGCGGCCCCACGCTGGTGCCCAGGGCTGGCCGGGGAAGAGGTGGCTTCGGTCCTTGTGCAGCAAGCCCAGCCACACGCGCCCAGTGCGGCTGGCTCAAGGGGCTGGGTTTGGGCCCCCACACCGAGGTGAAGACCCTCCTGGGCCACGTGGCGCCACGGCCCCGTGCCAGTGGGGTCTCTGGGGGGCTGTGCTCAAGCTGCCCCTTGGGGCATGCTGCGAGGGATCTGGCACTGAGCAGGGGGCAGGATGGGGGCAATTTCACCACCACCATCTGAGGGGGTGGCCAACTCGCATGCCACCCTCTGGCAGCCTGACATAGCCCTCGAGCACCCCGATGGGCATCCTGCTACCCCGAGTCTCTCTGGGGCTGCTTCATGTCCCACGGGGAGGTAGGCAGGACCCTCGCTGCCGTAGCTGGGGCACAGGCTGAGCTGCCATCCCCAAGGACAACCTGAAGTGTGGCAGGGCTATGCCAGGTGCTGTGGGTGCACAGAAACAGCTGCTCCAGAGCTCCCGGTTCTGGCAGGCCCTTCGCCTCCGAGGGGCACAGCTCGGGTCCTTCTCGCAGCCGTGGCTCCAGGCCAGCCTGCCAGGTTCACAGCTCTGGGATGGTCAGGGCTGCCTGGCATCCAGGGGCACGGCTCCCCCAGGGCAGGGCAAGGAGCAGCACTGGCAGTGCCAGGGCCAGCCCTGTCCCCAGCTGGGCGCTGTCACCTGCCCACTGTGGGCACAGCAGTGCAGGGGCCCCCCAGCACTGCCACATGCCCCCAGGGAGCCCCCCACCCTCAGCACGGCCACAGGACAGCGGCACGTGGAGGGTGCCAGGCGTAGGCTGTGGGACCCGGGGGGCTCAGCTCTCTTCCAGCAATGAGGGGCACCTGTAGCCCCGCTCCAGGATCCCCACAGCGAGGGACCGACCCTGGGGCCGCAGAGGAAGGGCAGCCCCCCTGGAGTGAGGGCATTGCCTGAAGATGAGCGAAAGCCCTGCTCACCCCTTCCCCAGGCAGCTTTGCACCCTGTCTCTAACACCCGAGTTTCACGGTCCCACAGGTGGGTTTCCCTGTGCTCCCGGGGTTGCTCCGTGCCCTCTCCCCCTTGCTCACGAGGAGGATTGGGCATGGCCCGGGCTGCCCCGAGGGACGGGCACCCCAGCCCAGCAGGGGTACCCCCAGCTGGCACCACGCATGGCTGATGCCCGTCAGTACGTCTGGGGTGTCAGGATGAAGAGCCGGTCTTCCTCCTTGCGGATCCACTTCATGAGCTTGTTGACAGCACTGATGGCGCCAGCCTTGGTCCCCAGGGGACTGTAGCATATATAGAGCTCGAAAGCACTGGTTACCTGGGTGAAGAAGCAGGGCACATGTTGGGCCCACAGCACACGTCTGCACCCCACATGGGCCTGGCACTGCCCCTTTCCCCCCGCCGGCTACCAGGAATGGACACCAGCACAGGGGCTCCAGGGCAGAGACATGGGGTGTCAGTGGGACACCCTGAGTGGTTGGGCACCTAGTTTGCTCAAAAGCAGGGGGTACCAAGCCCCTGGGTTGCTCTATCTCCCACCCCTCAGGGCAACAGAATTGGCCCCCGGAGCAGGTTTTCTCTGTGACACTGGGGAGTTCACAACAGTGGATGGCATGGCCCTTGGTGCCAGGGCTAGCCATGCCCCTCGCTCCAGCGCTCTCTGGCACAGGGACCTGACSCTCTCTCCAGGCTGACCCTCAAAGGACCAGAAACAGACTGGGGAACACCCTAGGGACCACGGTGCTGGCACTGTGTCCTGTCAGTGTCCTCTTGCTCTGCCATGCAGGACCAGAGAGGATGGGATCACCCAAACCCTAAACATGTCTCCTTCTGCAGGAAGCCCAGGCTTGGCCACCCGCTGGGGACYACTGGCACACCCCTGGGGATGGCCCTTACCCAAGCCAGGAGGTTTTCGCGGGGGCCCGTGAAGTAGATGTTCTTCAGGGGGCGTGAAGAGTTGTGAGCCCGGCTGTGGAGGTACTGGTAGAGCCCCAAGAGCCTTTCCTTCTCCTCCTCCCGCACGTAGGGTGCCTCAATCTCGGGGCTGCAGGAACACAGTGCCCCATTAGCCCCCCGCGCTCCCCAGAGAAGGGCACTTGCGGAGGAGGCTCACCCCATGCCCTGAGGCCTTGGCCCAAGCATGGTGGCCTTCCCTGGCCAGCTCACAGCCCAGCACTGCCCCAGAGGCCTCACCTGGTGAAGAGCCCAGAGCTCTTGGACTTGTAGATGAAGTGCCGGAGGTCAGGGATGCCCACCTGGGCGACACTGTAGAAAGGGGTGCGCAGGGCCTCCTGCAGAGCGTGGTACACCCCCCGCCGCCGCAGGCGCTCCTGGAAGCGCCGCTTGCAGTCAGAGACGGTGAAGAAGTCCTCACGGTCAGTGGAGACCAGCAGGAGGCACAGGTCCATCTCCTGCTCCAAGTAGGAGATGTGGGCATGGAAGAAGCCACTGGAGTTGAACTTGGGGAGGCAGATGGGAGTCCAGGCTTCACCCTCCCGGAAGGAAGAGGAAGAGCTGATGAGGTTGAAGAGGAGATGGAGGTCGATGGGGTGGAGGAACTGGTCCTTCTTCCTGACGAGAGACACCAGCTGGTTCCCTGACAGGAGGATAGAGAAGACGAGGCTCTTGGCCTTGGCCTGCTGGAGGCTGGTGCTCACAGCATCCCTGACACTGGCAGCCAGGGGCAGGCAGCGCACGGCACCCATGAGGAAGCTGGGGTCATGGGCCATGAGGTCGAGGAGGTTGTCAGTGATGCGCTCAGAGCCAGCGAGCAACCTGCGCAGGTCATAGTTCTGCTTCTGCTGGAAGATGTGGTTGAGCTGGGTCCAGGTGAGCAGGCTCAGGATCTGGTAGTAGATGTAGAGCARCTCATGGGCGATCTCCTGCTCCGACTGCCGAGTCCGCGCCACTGCCACCAGCACCAGTGGGCTCCTCCGCACGAAGACCACCTTGTAGCCATCTGCTTAGGAGGGAGGTCCCCACGGAGGTGGGGAGAAACCTGTAAGCCTGGCTCCCCGCTGCTGCAACTGGGAGCCAGGCTGCAGCCCAGCTGGGCATCCAGCGATGCTCCACTCTCACCTCCCCCCAGCCACCTCTCTGCCCCAGGTACAGCTAACACAGGGGACGGATGATCCCCAGCAGCAGGGGCAAGGGCCAGGCACTCCGTGCTGCCCACTGCACCTTGCCAAGGACAACACATCGGTCCTGACAGATGAGCCCCCAGATGATGCAGGCAGGCCCCCCCCCCCCACAGCTGCCCCCCAGCGCGGTACCTGCATGGATGGACCGGATGGCATTTTTCTCGGCCTCCAGGAAGGACACCAGGGCCATCATGACACCCATGGTGCTGGAGAGGGCCTCCTCGGACCCATAGCGGGAATACACAGGCTTGCCCGCCTCGCTCAGCACGAACACATGCTTCCGGTGCATGCGCCAGGCATCCATGGTGACATCCTCCTCCTCCTTGCCCGACAGCACCGAGTCGCGGCGGGYGGCCTGTGGGGATGGCTCCAGCTTCCCCTCCTTGTTCTGCCGCATCTCCTCCTCCAGGTCGAGGGCCATGCCTGTGAGCTGGGTGCTCAGCTCGCTGAAGTCCTTGCTGATCTGCTCCATGCTGGTGGGCTCAGCTGGCTCCCCCTGCCTCTCCTCTGGGCTCCGGGCCGCCACTCCGCCGTCCTCGGGACTCGTCAGGTCCTCGTAGGAGCGGGTGTGCACAAACATGGCTCCCTCCTGGCCCGCCCCTGCGAACAACGGGCCATGCAGCATCCGGCCGCCTGCCTCCTCTGCTGACGCAGTGGCCGGCCGGAGGGTGTAAAAGGGACAGACGGATGCAGGGAGAGACCTCCCCCCCACCCCGTGGCCCACCACAGCCACCCAGGAGCTCTGTGCGTGGTGGCCCCCAGTCCTGCCCGCCAGCCCCTACCCTCCCAGGGCACCCAACGGTGCACATCCTGCCGGCAGGGAGTCACGGACGGCTCCATCTTCCCCCACGTGCAGGGCCGCAGAGGGCCCAGTCTGCCTAACAAGGAGACGCTTTTTTCTCATTAACCCCCCAAAATGACGGTCCGCCCCGGTGCCCGTGCTTTGTGCCCCGACACAGCCCTGGGCTCAGAGGGTTGCCCCTTACCYGGCTCCGTGCCCTGCGCCAGCCCCGGCGTGGGACTCTCGGCCCGCTCGGCGTGCTGCCCATCTCCCGGCGCCAGGGATCCGTTGGGCACTTCCCAGCCTTTCTTCTTGTGGACATCCGCAGCCATTCCTCGGGGCAGCACCTGCGTGTGACCCACACCGTCACCCCGGCGCCACTGGGTGCTCCCCTTCATTTCCCCGCCTGCAAAAGGGGGCCCAAAACACTTCTCTCGGAGCGGGTCTCCCRCTGGGGCCAGCCCACATGGGGCTCGGCCACGTCGGCGTCCTCAGCCCAATCCTGCTGGCTCAGCAGGGAGCACAAAGCTCCTGGTGAGATGTCAGGAAAGCTGCTCTAATCCAGCAGGATTTCCTCCCTCCCATGGCGCAGGCCCCGGGAACACGCTGCACCGCTCTGCCGCTTCCACAGTCCCGGCACCTTTTGTCCTGAATTTCCCCCGAGCGTGGGGAAAGCCTTCTGCTCGCCCTTCCTCTGCCCACTTCCCTGGTGTCCCGGCGGAGCGGGCAAACGGAGCTAGCCCCGGATGGAGCAGAGCTGCATGCGGCACCCAGAGGCCTCATGTTTGCAAAGGGCGGATTTCTGCAGCTCGCCTCGGATTAGGCAGCTGGGACACAACCTGCCAGGCCAGGCCGGGGAAGCTTTTCCTGCAGCTACAGCGGCTTCTCCAGCATCGTGGCCCCAGCGGCAGCCCACCTGAACCCACAACAAGCGCGGCACCATCCTTGAGCCCCCTCCGCACGGCTCACCTTGGCCCGGCGGGAAGCCCGCTGGGGACAGAGCCCCACCATGCCTCCAGCCCATGCTTGCCTCCCTGCCCGTGGGGGCAACGGGCAAAAATGCACCCAGTCAGCAACTCAGGTGGGAACCGAAAGCAAAAGTGGGAACCAGGCTGGCCTGCGGCCCTGTGCTGCCCCCGTGCTCCTGCTGGAGCTTCCCCAGCCTCTGCGATCGGCCGCTGGCAAGGCTCACTCAGACCCATGGGTCAGCYGCCTCCCGCCCTTTGGGGCACCCAGAGCAGGGCAGTGGTCGCGGCCACCGGGGGCCCCCATGCCAGCAGGAACACTGTACCATGCAGAGAAGGCCATTGTCCCCCACGCTGGGACGGACCCCTGGGCTGGCTCCAACCTGGGACGCTCTGGCCCCTGGTCCTGGCCACTGCCCAAAAGCCTACGACACCCCTGAGCGCCCTGAACTGCGCCAGGCGGGGGATTACGGCCCTGCCCTCACCTGGCCCTTCCCCTCCCTGCTGCTCTGCACCGACTGATCCTGCTCACAGTCGTACGAGCGCTGTAATTCCCTGTAATGATTTACAGCTCTGACGGCAGGGCCATTACTGCCGGAGAACGACAAACCGTGACGGGCCTGTGTCCCTTTCCCGGAGCCCTGGCAGCCGGCTGCTATCAGCCCGCCACATCCACGCACGTTCCCATGCAGGATTTCACTCCGTAGGGTTTCATCCAAACCCCAGGCCAGCTCCTTTGTGCTGGCTGCAGCCCCGGGCTGCGGCCGGGAGGAGGTGGCGTGGGGGGCAAGGGTCTCTCCGTGGAGCCCCCCGAGGTCCAGGGCTGCCAGGGTTTCTGCAGCGCTCGTCCTGCAGAAAACAGCGGCTAGGGAGTCTCTTCTGCCCAGAGCGCTGGTCGGCAAAGGGGTCTGCCCCAGCCCGGGGGCAGCGGGGACGTGGTCCCTTCTCCCCGCAAGGCAGCGGGGCTGGGGCTCGGCGCTGTCGCTCTGCACAAGGCGGCAGCGATGGAGGGCGCAGGGCAGCGGCGCCGGGGCACCGGGACCCCTCCCTGCCAGCCCCCCGCCCGCAGCCCCACCGGGGAGAGCGAGGGCAGGACCGCAGCCCCACGGCTGGCCGCAGGCAGGCGGGTCGAGGCTTTGGGCGGTGTAACTCTGCCTGGCTCCTGGGGCGCCTCTGCCCAGCAGCCACCGTGCCCGCGCGGCGCTGGGAGCACGGGCGGGCGCCAGGTGCCAGGACCCCGGGAGGGCTCGGCGCCGGCCGGGCCCCCCGCGCGGCGGCGGAGGCGCAGGGCGAGGCGGGGRGAGACGGCGGCTAAGGACAATGCGGAGGCACCAACCTTCGCGGCTCTTCCCGTCGGCGCCGGAGGCCCAGGCGGGCGGCACGGAGGGGGCAGCCCCGGCAGGCACAGCCCGGCAGCCTCCCGGGCACGGCTCAGGCGGAGCGGGAAGGATGCGTGCCGCGGGCGGCCGGCTGCCTGCCCGCCCCTGCCTGCTCCGGGGCCCCGGGCATCGCCGGCACCCCGGCTGCTCCAGCCGGGAAGGAGCCCTACAGCTGCTTCTCCTCCCCAAGGTCGGGCTCCGGCCCCGCCGGCCCCGCGGAATCCTGGGGGCTGTAGTCAGCGCACGGGCGGGACCCCCGGC
>NW_020451293.1:1733560-1831807 GCF_003343035.1 Apteryx rowi
GGGGGGGTCTCCCCTGCGGCTGCTCCGCGCACGGCGAGGCGCCCGCGGCGAGGCCGGGGCCTGCTGCGCTGGCGGCGAGCGAGCGGCTCTGGTGCCGGGGTCCCGGCGTGGTGGCGCGGCCGGCTGCAGGCCCAGCCTTCCCGCGAGGGGTCACGCCAGCGAGGCTCACCTCTGAGCAGGCCGCAGTCCCAGCCCCCTGTGAGATTTTGGGACCCCGGTCAAAATTAGGGCCCTTTTCATCACGGCATGTATATATCTATGAAAAATAGCTCGGAACACTTGCAGTTTTAAAATGGATGGACAAGAAGCGGGTCAAATTCATGCTGGGATGCACAGCAAGGTGCTCTGGTCTCATCTCTGGTTGTAAGTGAATCAGTTAATGGTTAGGGCAGGTAATGGGATAAGGGGGATTTTGGACTGTAAATAGAGGCTAAGGTGTAGGCAGAACGTGGCCTGGCTCATGCAGGAGGCCGGTGAAGGCTGGTTTCTTGTTTTCAGTGCAGTGGTATCGAACTGTTGGGAGTAGTAACAGTGAGTTCTCATGTCTTGCTTTTTTAAAAAAAAAAATTGGCACCGCAAGAGTTTGATGTTGTTGCTAATAGGTGGTATTAATTTTGGAAATGCAACTGAAAGTGGAATCCTCTTTCTTACCCCAGCAGGGTGTTGTTGGCGTAAAAGCATCTCTAAGCACTTTCTAGGTGGGAATGCGCTCAAAAAGTCTTTTGGGACAAACAAGGTCAGGAGAGTAATGGGATGCAGGATGATTCTCCTGATTGTTTCCAATGTGTGCTTTTTTTGTGTACAAGAACGCTAAAAAGCACACACATCCATTTTTAAGTGAAAACTTCCAGCCTGATACCTGGAAGAACTGAAATGATTCTCCCTCTCTTCACTTTCAAGCTTCAGTGACATGATTTTGATATTTCTATGGTTCTGGATTACAGGTCTTCAACTTTAAAATTGGAAATAACAAGCTTTTTTCGGCTACTTACTATTTCTGTAACTTGGAAAAACATTTTGGTTTGTACCTCTTGTAGTCCTTGAATAGCCCAGATGCTTGTCCTTTCTTTAGGCTTACAAAACTTTACTGAGTGCAGAAAGTTCTTCCGCAGCAAATTATTTGCTCTGTTCTTTGAGCAGTCTTGTGTATGCTTATGTGTTTGATTTCCTCGTGGTCCATAAATAGTTGAGTCCATAAAAAGTTTGGCAGCCTTGGCAAAATCTGTTTGGAGAGAAGTTGTGAATATCAGAGTGCTTGTCTCAAAGTAAAATAGCATCTCTCTGAAACTTCAGCTTGCCTGATCCATCATCAGTTTCCCTTCTCTCCCCCAGAATTTGTAAGACAACATGCAAAATGTTGGTTGAATGAGTGGAGGTCAATGAGAAGGTGCTCGAGAACGGTGTGTTGGCGTTCCTCACTCAGCCCCTTGGCAGAAGTCTTGAATTCTTTCTTAAGAAAGACAGCTTCTTAGTCTAGCTCAGTTATACGATTCTGAGGTTCAGTGCCATTATTTTGTCATATTATGATGTGAATTTCAGTAAGAGATCGAAAAGAGTGGAGTCTGCTGGGGCAGAGCTTGGGATGTGCAGTTTGGAAAACAGAACTGGGAACTTCCTCCAAGTCGCGGTAACAGTCGCTGGGCTGCTCCGTGGTGCTCTGGGCAGGACGGAGGGCACTGTCATAAGGAAGTTCTTGCACGTAATCGCAAGGGAGCATCCGGAGCCCTGGCAGGCTGCCACTTTCTCGCACTCCACTCTCTTCTGTGCACTGGGAAGGACTGTGGGACCTCCAGTCATCGAGAAACTAAGGCCACAAAAGGCCTTCTGCTCCTTTGAGATGCCCCTTCTGTATCTTTGCTGGAGCCAAGGCTTTGTCACAAGGAAATAGAGCCAGTTGGGAGAGGAGGAGGAAAATATACTAATTACTTTTAGTATGCATATATTAGCCCTCCTGAATGTTTGGTATAATCATAACAGCTAACTATTGTCATAAAAGAATTATAAATTAGGGCTCTGTGAGTAACTGGACCATGTTGTGGATTCTGTGCCTGTGTTATTGTGCTACTCTGAAATGGCCTTTGTTGCCATCTCCTTCAGATGCATGGTTGTGTCTTATGTATGGCAAAACTAATTAAGTAATAATTCATAGCTCTTGAGCGTGGATTTTTACTGTGCTTTCCTGGTGGCCTGGCCCTATCCCTAGGCTCTGTTGGTGTGTCTTCTGCAAGCAGCCTAGTTCGTACTGACCCTTCTCCAAACGCCGATCTGTGCTGTGGAATGCAAAGGCTGGTTGCTGGCTTCAGCCCATGGCTCCCCGTGCGCTGGTGTGTGTTGTTTTTTGGGAGGTTTGGGATCACCAGCAGATTGCAGTTCCACTCCCTGTTTTCCTTCTGCCGGCTCTGCACTGGGATCCAGTCAAATCACTTTTGTAGATAACACTGGAAACCCAGAGATTATTGCAAGCAGGGACATGGGTGCTAAGCTGGCAATTACCTGACTGTAGCAGAAGGGTAGATCCTGATGATGTCTCATCGCAGTGTACCTTCAGGAGATCTTGGCTTTGGTGGAAGCCAGTCTACGAAGTTTCTGTCCCTGTGCTGCAGTTTGCTGCCACCTTGTTTTGTGGGCTGTACAGTAAACTGTATCACTGAAATGACCAGGTTAAATGCAACTCTTTTTGGAGGGTTATCTATGATGCAAACCCAGAAAAACATATGTTGGCACAACTAACATATTACATATTGCCAAAGGCAGAATGGAGGGAGGAAATGGTATGAGGCTGAGCAGAGGGGACTGTTTGAGCCAGTATTCCTGCCTGTATTATTGAACCATGACCTCATACTTGGTGGATGTTGCTGCATGGTTCAGCTGGTCTACACCAGGTCTGACATCAGTCTAGTATTCCTCCCTCTCCCGTTTGGTAATTTGAATATTACATCCTATCAGTTCCCAGTTGGCAAGGAATTTTTTTTTTTTTTTTTTAAGTGGAAGCTTGTTGACTTAATGAAAACTGGAGTGGGGGAGGAAATCCCAAAGGGAAGAACACGAAACACCAGGTCTGCAGATGTCTGCAGCCTGCTAATGATCATAGATAAAAGGACTGGCTGATGACAGCCAGTGTCTCTGCCGTAACCATTTCCACTTGTCTGTCCTCTCAGTGGAAGGTACAGTTTCAGTTCTCTTAGATTCACACCTATGAAAGAAAAAAAGCATAGGGCTTATGGAGAAAACCCCTGGAGATAGGGAGATGTTTGTTGTTATAGCTCCGTTTTGCAGAAACTGCAGATGGGACTTGATCTGTGTGTGAGGAAAGTGAGTTGAGGGTGTTGGTGCCTCAGCATCCCAGAGCTGTAAGAATAGCCTGGGAGCACAGGGAAAGGCCTGGTCTTCAGCAGCAGCAGCAGTTACAGTGGGAGCGATATGCAAGCAGAGCTGGTCTTGTGGACAGCTGGGTTAGAAAAGCAGCCCACTGGGCCACAGCATCAGGAGCCTTATAATACTTGCAGGGACCAGCGTTCTTGGACTTTAGTGGCTGTTTGTACAGTTGTACGAACCTGCTTCTTTAGGAGATGGAGTTAAAAGGAATTGACTGGCAATGGTTACGTAGGTTGTCTTCATCAGCCACCAGTGCGAGTCAGGCCCTGCAATCCCCTGCCTCCCACGTGAGTGTTAGCTTGCCAGTAGTGGACCCTGGCAGGAGCGTGTACTCTGTGCTCACAGGGCTCACAGAATACTTAGTTTCTTGGCACAGGTGACTGCTGGGAGTGGTATCTAGCCTCACTCCCTGTTACAACTTCTGTCATAACCTGCTCTTTCAAACTGCCACGAGACGGAAGTGCTGACCTCTGGTAATCAAAAAAGTAGGATGCTGCATGCATTTTTTTGAGATTATCTGCTCCAGCAAGGTCTGGTGGTAAGTGACCTTAGTATCTTCTGTTCCACAATCCCTGAAATTAGTTTAATTCTGCTTTTGAATGCTTTGTAGAAGCATGCTAGCCCCAGATCTCAACCTTGGTCTGGTAACGTGGCAGCCATACTCCCAAGTTGCTTGCTTGTCTGTAGAAAGTGCCTGCATCGAAGCTGGTGCTACGTACAGCATGCTGCTGCTACAGCTCTGAATGTATTCAGTCTTTGCTGGTAAGACAGGATGTCACGTTACCTGTTTAGGCAAGATGAAGATGTCTGAACTGTTAAATATAGAGTTCAAAAACATCCTTACAGTAGTGTGGTACTGTCAACTTCTTCTGGAGGTGATGGTTATCTGTGAGCATGCTGGCCATGTTTTCTGTAAGTGCCATACCTCTGGGTCCTTATTGATGAGTGAGAATGGGAATTTCCTGAAAATGTAGGTAATGCCATCTGACGTAAGTGCAGGTGTGGTAGACGGTAGTGAAAGGAGGAGAGGCCTGGTGTTTTGGGATTCATGTGTTTCAGGCTCAGTCCTGGCTGATTCAGAAGTCTGATGTGACTTCTGATCTTATCACTAATATCTCTTAAATGTGGAGAATAGCATTTCCCTACATCACTGCTATTGGGATAAATCCACTATTGTTCTATCTGAATAGTGCTGCAGTCGTGTGGATGTAATTATCAGATGGACCAGTATGGGAGATAAATCCCATTTCTGAGATTGTCAGTTGCTAGCTACATCATTTTGCTCTATGCTTTGCTGCAACTTTTTTCCGAGGAAGACAGAAGTACTTCCCATTTAAGTCCTGGCTTTGGCAGTAGCCAGGAAATCCTCACCTTCTCCACTGGGGAGAGGAGGTGGATGAAATTTTAGATCTCTGTTGACACACGTTAGCAGCAACACTCAGCTTGAGTAGGGCAGTGGCGGAGAACAGTCACTGTAATGATTTATTGGCAAAGCATACTCTGTTATCTAGATACTCTTTGAGGGCAAAGTAAGTGTAGTAGACCAATAGTGGTGATAGTTTCCTTAAACAGCAAAGAGCTTTTGGCAGAAATAGTTTGGATTAAACATTAATTGCCAACTGTTGTTCAGTGACGGTCCTTGTCATTTATAGGTTGTGGCGTTCTCACATTTCTAGTTGTGCTCCAAATAGTGTTAGACAGCACAGTATGTTGGAAAGCTTTATGTTAATCAAAAGCAAATATCAAATTGTTTGCCCACCCGTACTGACAGTTTGATTTCAAAAGTCCTTTGAAGCTTGCAAATTGGAACAAATTTAACTGTTGCATTTCTACATATTCAAACCTGAGTGTGGTGGTGTATATTTGTGGATCTTGGATGTCTCCCACACCCCTTTTCCTAACTATCAGTGTTTTTCTTACGTGATGTATTTTTCTTGGCTGATGACTTACTGTCATGGTGTTTATTCAACAGATTTTGCTGTCTTGGTGTTCATAGTGTGAATTACCCATTTCTGGAAGCCTACCAGACGGAAGAAAAATGTGGGGAGACCATCGGCAAGCCAACAGAATGGGGTCATTTCGGTAAGCATTTGAATGTAGAGTTTGTTTCAGTAACGTTCTTAAACACAATAAGCAACAGGAACTTTCTCTTAATATATCTGCACATCTTCCTCTAGATAGATTATTCTGTTGTGGTGGTGTGGTTTTTGTTTTTTTGTAGACAGCTGCTTTTAGGGTTTCTCTTCTTTCTACACACCACCTTTTCTAGGGATGCTTAGTTTAGTTGTTACAAGCTAAGGTGTTGATATGCCTCAGCTTTCGGTCTTATGTGCTGTTAAGACCTAGAAGAAATGCCTAATACTGTGATGTTGGTTCTCTTCAACCATGATGATTGCCTTAATTGAGACTACTCTGTGAGGATAGTTAGACCATTATATCCCAATATTCTTGGCTGTGCTCCTTCAAAAGACATTTTTGAGTGTCACTGAAACTGTTTTAAAGATTTATACCCAAGCGACCTGCACATTTTCCTTAGTTTATATTTTTCTGGTTGTTAATAGACCTTATGTTTGTGATAGGACTCTGCGTATAAAAAAATTGGGGCACCAAGAGCTAGGGTTTTTTTCTGTTCTGCATAATTTCTTTCATCCTTTGCTCACACGTCCACCTCAGTTAATTGAATATCAGCAGGATACATTGACTTCCTCATGGCATACATTTATCCAAAGGATTCTGAAATAAGAATATTTCAGATTATTGTCTGACTAATGTGTTGAGAAAGCTGATGACATTTGTACTAGGAAAAACAGTAATGTCTAGAACCTGTCTCAACAGTATTGATGGAAGAGTGATCACCATTTGTGATGATATCAGTAATGCTGCTCTGCTGATGTTTAAATGGATTTTACAAGCATCGCTCTTTATTCTGTTGGGTGGGGAATTCTAACCCTGAACCAGGTTTTAATCACTGTTTTCTGTGGTGGCAAAACAGGGCCATTCAGGTCAATTAATCTGTAGACAATTCAATTAGGTGCGCAAATGTCACCTTGCATTTTGCTGGTGAGCGGTTTGTGTAGTGGAACTCAAAGAAGAACTTGACTTGCTGTAGTTGCCAAGGAAATGTTTACTGGCTAGGGTTGGTTTTAGTGTTATTTTAAAAGGTACTGATTTTTTTTGTTCTAAATTTTTTTATAAATATGTTGGAGTCACACTTAGCTGCAAAGTTAGGTAGCTCCATCTCAAAAACAATTCACTGGGTTTTGAAAAACTATCGTAAGAGGAAACCTCCTCTTGAGTTTCACTGTGCAGAGATCACGAGAACTCATACCTATAGCAGTGTAAACTCAGTGTGTGGCAGCCAGTCTGGAGGCACGAGCACAGGGTAATCTTGAACTTTGGTTACTGGCATATTCCTTTGAGGCATCCTCAAAGTCTGAAATGATAGTTCTCAGTGTTTTGAAGATTTAGACTCCAGTGCGAGGGACTATAAATGAATCTGTGCAGTATGTTAATAGAGTATGTTTGGTAACCTTTGTTTTTGTGTGCCTCATGATGATGTGATAAGTTAGCTGTTTGTGATACTGCCCAGAGAACTTAAACTCAAGTGGTTCCTTACAGGCTTGTGCTGGTGATGATAATAAACAAATACACCAGTTGGTGGAACCTTGAACAGCTGCAGAGCTGTGTGCAGTGCAGGACTATGTGGATTGCTACCATCATTAACCCATTAATATTGCAGGTATTCCCTGTTGAGTGCTTCTGGAAATTGTGCTGAAATGGGAGCACCCAAGTTTACTTTCTCACATCTGTCGTATGCTGCCTCATCTTAAACTGCCAAACATCAATATCTTCTGCGGATCTTAGACTGTTACACAGCTCTATAAAAGTTTAGAGAAGAATGTGCTGCTGTGTAGATTGCAGACTCTAAGCACGTTATGAATAATACTGTCTTTATTTCTACAGTGGGAGCCAAGAAGAAAGGTTTGCTCCCGGGTGGAACAGGGAATATCCTCCTTCCCTTGATAGTCTTGCTCAAGAAAGACACTCTGGCAACTTCTCTGGCAGAGAATCACTTCCTTTTGATATCCAGGCACTCGCAGGCCTCCTCAATCCTCAGTTTGCCAACAGAGAGGAACCTTCTTTCAGCTTTGGAGCTAGAGATGGACCACGTAGTGACTTCAGAGGTGGGGAGGGGCACCATGATTTCAGGAGCAGAGATTACCCACCTTCTGACTTTCAGAACAGAGATGATTCACAGTTGGATTTCAGAGGTAGGGAGCCACCTTCTTCTGAGTTCAGGGGCAGGGATATGTACTCTGGAGACTTCCGGGAAAGAGAAGGGCCACCTATGGACTTCAGGGGTGGGGACATTCCTTCAGTGGACTATAGGAACAGGGAGGCATTCCGTATGAACTACAGGGATAGGGAAGCACATAATATGGATTACAGGGGCAGAGATGAACCTCCATCAGACTTCAGGGGAAGAGGGTCTTTTGATCTGGACTTCAGAGGTCGAGATGGTTCTCATTCAGACTTTAGGGCAAGAGATGTGTCTGAGTTAGACTACAGGGGCAGAGAGCACTCTTATTCAGACTTCAGAAATAGGGACGTACCTGATTTGGACTTTAGGGGTGTGGGTTCATCTGATTTGGACTTCAGAAACAGAAATGCACCATCATCAGACTTCAGAAATAGGAACAGATCCCGGTCCGATCAGGATTTTAGGAGCAGAGATGTGGCTCCTCCTATGGACTTTTCAGATAGGGAAATGCCTCCTGTGGATCAAAACATTGCAGATTTTAGGCGCAACCAATCTACTCTACCTTTAGCAGAAAGAGAGGGCTCTGGTTTAAGCACCAGCAAGAGAGAGGACCCTGCGCTTGGTCTAGATAGAACTCCCTTTGGTAGCCAAAAAGGAGAATTTCAACATTCAGAGACACCAGCCAGAGAAGAGGAATCCCTTGGACTGGGTCTTGAAGACGACGCTTCACACAATTTCCAAAATAGCCGAGGGCCTCGTTCTACTCTTCAGGACCAAGAGGAGCAACCTCAGACCTTTGCTAACAAGCAGCAGCAGCTTTCTGGGGGGGAGCAGCAAAGATCCGATTCTGATCTTGGGTTAAAGGGTGAAGGTGGCCTGGATTTCCTTGGAAGGCAAGATACGGACTACCGAAACATTGAGTATCGCGATGTGGATCACCGGCTGCCAGGGCATCAGATGTTTGATTATGAACATGGCAAGTCCTTCTCAGAAGGAAAACCCAGCAAAGATTCTAGGCTCTGTAAGAGCCTTCAGGTAGGTGGCTTTGTCAGTCAGTGTTTCTGTTAAACACATGTTGGAAAAAGAATGGAAGGAGCTGAGAAGGAGTCTTCTATCCATATTTCATCTCTTGAGTTCTATCCTAATTCACCATCCTTCTCTGAGGTCATCTTCATGCTCCAGGTCGTTTTAGTGTGACCTCCATCTCAGAAATACTGTCTTCTCGAGAATGCAATTTAGCAGTTGAGAATTGCTAAACACATAGAACCACATTTGGTTTAGAAAGTYCCCAATTTTAAAATGGCTGGACAAAGGGAGGGTGTTACAGAGGAAGTATTATACAGAAGAACTTACTCTGTTCTTTTTTCCTGGGCATCTGTTATCTGTTTAGGCACTACTGGAGACAAGAGACTGAGTTAGATGGACCCACATAGAACAGTATCGCTGTTCTCATGCGTGCTTTATTTTCCTGTATTGTTTAACTTCAAAAACTGAAGCTGGTAACTGCTGAATTAATAACTCTGTTGAATTTGAATCTCCCAGTTCTGGAGAGCGGAGAGGCCATTTAATTGTCTTACTCTAAAATCTTGGGAGATCTCTGTGATCCAGGACAAGGGCTGCCTCTTGGCAGTCATGGGTTATTCTGAGTTGTGTAGCTTGTAGACAGATATTCTGAGAGCCTTCTAGGCTCTCTGAATCTTAAACAATGCTGTGTTAAAGATTTGAGCCATTCTGCTTATGGCCCCTTGCCTTTGAATTATGCCCTGTTTTATTTGTTACGGTTTGACTATCCTCTGAGCTAGCATGTCTCATTTGTAAAAACTATCTTGATTCTGTGAACTCAAGGACCAAGATTACCGGACCTGCCCCAAATATGTGAAGCCAAGCAAACTCATTCGGCTAGGAGGAGTGCCTGAAACTGCCACAAAGGATGATGTAAGTGGGATTCTTTTTTTTGTCCAAAATTTGTTGCAAAGTTATCAAAATCTCTATCAAGTGTTTCTAAACTTACCATTTTCGAGCCTGGTGAGTGCAGTTCATGTAATCTGTCTATGGTCTGTCATTTTCCCCAAGAAAAATCCAAATTCAAAAGTGATTGCAGTGTTTTTATCTGATTATTCTGCTTTTCTGGGAGTCTGGAAGTGATGGTTTTTTCTGCTGTCACATGTGGGCTGTTGGTGAGCAAAAGCCTCAATTACCAGACTCTCTTTAACGTGCCTCACTTTCAGGGTTGCTTGAGAATATAGATAATATTGTTATTACTTTGGTAATGTATTTTGAGCCAGGAAAACATTTAGTGTCCAATTGAACTAGTTCCTCGCTAATTACTTTAAGTTGCTTAAATGGTTCTTATAAGGATGGAGATGTCATCTGCTACTACTGATTTTAATAAAAAATCTAGGCTTTCCTCTACAAGGTGAAAGAAGTTACCTTTCCAAAAGCTTCCATTTCCAATTAAGTTGTTTTCTGTGGCTGTTCCAGACATGAGAACACCTATGCGCAGCAATTTTTCCTAGGGTTGGCTGCGATGATCAGAGCTTCTGAGGCTTAATACTGAAATCTGGATACTGGAGAACTCGCGGCAGAAACTTTGTACATCAGAGGATGATGAGACTCAGAACAGTCACCCTATGTCCCATCATTTTCTTAAAGGCAATAAGACCTCTCTGACCTTAAGTAAAGATCGCGAGTGAGGTCTCTGACTAAAACCAGCATGACAACCTTCTGAATGGTTGAATTCTGGTGTAAATGGTGCTCTCTTATTTAAACAAAAACAAACAAAAATACTCCCCAAAACTCAATTAACAGTTCTCAGGTACTTCAGAAACTTTGTCAGGAAAACGTTTTAGTTTGTAAAAGAGTTAAGCCAGAAACAGAAGTCTTAGAGGAAGAATAATGAATGTTAGCAAGTACCTTGCTTTCCAAGGTTTTATTTTGGAGACTGAAGAGGATTTTGGTTTCCCTGTAGATTCTCAATGCTTTCCGTGGGCCTGATGGGACACCTGTGAAGGACTTGCGACTGAAAGATTACAGTTCAGGTGAGAATGTTTTTCCAGTGCTTCCGGTTTCAGGTTTACAAAAGGGCTTTTTTCTCACTGGTTACTCACTTAGCCAATCTGGTTAAACCCCTTGATGCCATAATTACAGGTATTTTCAAATGAGAAAGACCACTGAGTTATGTAGTTCATCCTCTTGTCTTCAAAACTGGTGGCTGTGGTCACTGGTACTTCAGAGGAAAAGCACCTGTCTTGGTACCTCTAGCTAGACCTGGGAACAGCAGGGAAAACAGCAAGGCTGTTCTGATAGCCATCGAGAATAAAACTAATATTGACATGGGGCAGTGGGTTAATTCCCAATAGACTTTTTTTTTTTTTATCAGATCTTTTTGGATTGTTTTCCATCTTTCTGCAATGATCTTGCTGTGGAACAAATCCTTGACAAATAGTGTTCTCATGACACTTGATATAGCCCAATGTTTCGCCTTCAGTAATATGAAACTGTTACCCCTCTTAATACCTAAGACAGGTTAAAAATAATAAAAATAAGTTTTACAAGTAAGTATCCAAATACCCGCTCAGGATGCTCTTTTTCCTTTCAAAGAATGAAGGTTTGCTCTACTTCTGATCACTATGTAGGAGTCTGAAGAGAGGAATATTTTACAAGGCTGCTTTGTGTGAGAGTGGTATTGTAACAAAGGTGTGCAGTCGTAGGATATGAGGGGTGAGTCTTGGGGATCGGTTTGGATCATGCTAGTAGGGAATGCCTGGAAACAGGAAGGGACCATCTGAAGTTACCTCTCCTGCTCTGCTTGTACTGAATAGCTCCTGCTCCAAAGTGGATTTTTGTCACTTTCCAAAACTAGGGGAAAATCTCCGTTTTGTTTTCTTTTTTTTAAACCTAGGATAGCTGAGGCTTCTACCTTGTCAGTGTTTTTTCTTCTTGCCCAATAATGGTTTGTAGGTGGAGCAGCTGGAATTCCTGGTGTCAAATCATCATATGCAGGCTTCTGATGTGTTTAGTAGCTTAGGAGAGAAACTGAGGCAATTGGGTATTTCTCAAGTATATTTTTGTTTCTGGAAGCTGTCAAAGGAGATTTCACAACCTTCTCATGAACCTTTGAACTAAAGCACCCTGTGTTGTTACATAATCTGGTTTGGCCCAACAAACAAGACTTAAAGGGCACAATCAGTCTTGCTTGCTTTCTTCCCTCTTTTCTAAGTGTAGTACAGCGTAGCTGTTGTCATCCATACAAAACTGAGTTCAACCCAACAATTGCAACATATTTGTTTTTTGCCCATGCTGATGTGAATTGTCTGTCTTTTTTTTTCTGAAATATGTCACTTTTCAGTAATAAATCAACTTGAACTTGGAATCTGTTCACAAATCTCCTCTTCTTGTATACGTTAATAGGATTTATTGCCCTTTTTAGAGAATTGTTGGCTACTCCTTCCCCTTCCCCATTTCAAAGGCTACTCAGAATGGGACGTGGTGTCTGAAGTTGCATGTGGAAGCCATAGTGTCCGCTGATGGCCATGCGTAATATGAGAGTCCAAGTTTTCTGTTGTCAGTGTAAAAGCTGTATTCTGTTTCCATCCATCTCCTCAGCAGCAGAGTCTAAAAAAAAGAAAAAGTTTGTTTCTGGCTTTTGTGGGGAGGGAAAGAATGAACTTAAAATTAGCTCATGTTTTATGAGCTATTTAAAGCTGTTGTTTAACCCTGTCTGGGCAACATGAATGGTTTAAGTAGCATAGCATTATTCTAGGTTACATGGACACTCTGAAGATTTCATTTTTAATTACATCCTGAGGCTGCTAATGCAGCTGCAAGTTTAAACACCTTTGGGGAGTTTCTGATCCTTGTTATGCAAGATGGATGCATCTAGGACAACAAAAGCTTCCTGAAGTGTGAAAAGTTCTTTTTGAAATTGGGTCACTAGAAGCTGCAGTAAATTTAATCCAGCTTTTCATGTTAGGCCAACCTAAAGAGAAGTGTATGAAACTGAATTCATATTAACTTCTGAAAAGTTAAGCCTGTTTAAAACCAGAGGCCAGCCATGGGTGAACACTGCTATTACAGTGGGGTGTGCATGTAGATAGGCATATGAATTAAAAGCAAACTTTATTCTGGATTGCTAATGTCTCTGATACATGGGGGCCCACTAGCTGCATTACTGTGTCAGTTCAACGATGCAATGATAGCCTGACTCAAGAGTGCGTGCTAAGTCTGAGTGGGTTGTATATTTTTGAGTGCTATCCAGAAATGTTAAAAATAACATTAATCATGATTATGCATATACTTCATGTTGAGTGTTTTAGAGAGAAGAATGACTGCAGCTGTTGGAGAATGAAAACAGCCAAAACAACATACAATTAACTTGAAATAAGTGAGATTCAGATCAGTTTCACTCTAAGATAACACTTATCATAAAGCTTATCTCAGCAGCTTCAACATGATGATTCCATTGTATGATCTTTCTCAAGACTCTTTGTTTTGGGAAAAATATATAGTTGACTTTGGGAAAAAGCGGTTCAACTTTTATATGAAGGCCTTCCTTTCTGCATGCTGTTTATGCACTGAGGGAGGCATATTTGCACTGAAGGTTGTGCTGAGCATGGATCACTCTTCTTAGTATACATGGTGTGGTTTTGGTTTGCATACAAGCTGTTTGTTCTTTAGATTATTTGGTCTCTGAGGCATGCAGACTAAAACACTGTCTGGATTTTAAAAAAGGAAGTAAAGGGAGAGACCTGGAGAACTGGCATAGTAATTCTATTTAAATCAGAAAGGCAGATATTTGCAGACAATCACAAAATATAAAATACCCAAATGAAACTTCATGATATTATCCTACACAACATTTCCATCTGTCTGTGAGTTCTCAGTTAGACTTTTGAATTGATGCCTGTACATTCAGACTAAAGGTACCAAATAAATTTGTGGGGGGAAGAGGCTTTCTTCCAACATAATACGTAGGTGTTGGCAGAAGTAATTGTATTAGATTATTAGCTTATCTTTCATCTTGCCTTTTCAAGTGTATTTGGTCATGTCTGTTCAATTAATCATTATAAAGAATAAGTCCTGTGGTGATACATGCCATTTTTTCTCAAGGACTATCAACTGCTAAAGTCTGTAATACCTTCTGGTGCCTCTTGATGCCTCACGCATAGACAGCAGCAGATGCACTGCTGCTTTGACTTGTCTGCAGCTCTGAGAAGTGTTTGTCATTAACTGCTTGTGAGCCCCCCCCATTTGAAATTACTCGATCTCTGGTCAGTGGAGTCAAGGCTTTCACATGGCTTTCTAGTGTGGGCCTCCTGCTGTGGAGTTGTTAGTTCAGTGTGTCATAGCACCAGGCTACATGTGGCACCTCGTCTGCCGTTCTCATGTTACTGTCTATGCACTTGTGTTGGTGCTGACTCCACCACAAACTTGAAACTGATATCTTCTGACCTTCAAGGAATCTCACATGAACATGCCTCCTGGTTTTGATCTTGATCATATTTTAAGCTTGTCTCCTGCTTCCCGTCAAGCTTTATTTCTACTTTCCTAACTAATGTTGAACATAAGCAAAGACTTATAAATCATCTTGTGTGTTTGATGTGCACAGAACACTTTGGATGACTGTGTATGTACCCTGGAGAAGAGTGTGATGAGCTATCTTTATTTTAAAGGGCAGCTTATTATGAGTTGTCCTTCTTTAAGAGATGCTGCAATGGTGACCAAGTGATAAAATAAAGTATGAAGTGTGCTCTGAGCCTTCTGTTCAAATTGTTCTTCTGGATGCAGACTACAATAGGACAGGCTTGGAACAGTGTATTTTCCAGCCAGGATTCATGTTAGGGTTAGTACCAGCCATTGGGAAAAGCCGTTTAGAGGATCTGAGCCTGAGAAAAAATTGCTGGTAGCCCCATGAGATTGTTCCAGCTTACTCTACAAGCACATCTTGGGGAGCAAGAGGAATTTTTGCTGAGCCAGGACAGCCTGGCAGAGAACGGACATGCTGGCTGAGATGGAAAGCAGCACACCCAGAGAGGAGCTCTGTGAAACGGACCTGGAGGGACCAGGTGAGCTGGGGTGGAATCAGAGGGAGCAGTGAGATCTACCCCTGTAAATACCTTCCAAACTAGTGCAGTGGTTCAGAAATTGGGAGATTTGGGTTTGTTACTGTAATTCCTCTCCTGACTCTTCTGAAACTTTTGAATCTTGGGTAGGGATGTGGGAAAGAACTGAGTAGTGTGGAGTTCAGGGAGGAGAGAAGTGAGAGAATTTGAAGGCTGGAGTTGTCCCCCAGAGCTGCCAGGACATACCTGTGATGCCAATGCCCACGTAATGCTGGGCCCTGGGGAGCAAAGCATCCACGGAAGTGGGATGGCTGGAGCAGGGAGGAGCTCACTGAACAGAAGCTCTCCTGCTTGAAGGCAGAGGGATATCCAAATAGATCCAGGTGACTGATGTTAAAGGACAGACATCCTCCTGTATATGCAGGAAATGCAATGTAACCTAAAAATGTGCCTAACTTCCTTAGTGGCTGCTTGTTAATGGCAGCTGCCTCTTTAGTATTGAAAACCTTTCATTTTAGCAAGTGCTGTTGGCACCAAAGGTTCTTTATTGCTTGCTTGGCCACCTTCTTGCACTAGCATTTACTTTTTGTTTGATTTCTGTTGCCCTCCAGACCTGGTCCTTCTGTGGTGCCTGGGACTGCCTCCTCTTGTCCCTCTGTTAAACTTAATGAAGTTTTTTCTAGGACTTGATCCAGGAAGTTTATTTTGCTTGTTTTTTGTTAAGCTCTGCCACGCCGGTACCCTGTTAAATATTAACAAGCTCCTTAGATAAACGTATAGAAGGAGCTTTCCCCCCACCATCACCCCCAGTGCAGTCTGTCCTGTATATTAGAACAGTGGATTGCTAGTTTGGGGAATGTTTCAGTAGTTCTCTGACATTCATTACAGGGTTTAATTTTGCTAAAATTTATGATTTAAGGCCTAGAAGTTTACACTTTGGGAAAATTGATAGAAATTTTGCTTTGAGTGGCACACCCCTCCATACCAGGGATAAGCTCTCCATTTTCCTTGGCTGGGATGCATTCTAGTCTTCTCTTTCTTGAAGCAGAGCTCCTGTTGTATGTGAGTGGATGGCTATGCTTTTTTCTGGCCCACATTTAACAGTCTTAGCTCCCTCAAAGTAGCTGTACGTGTACGTGGGGTTTGGGCTAGTGATACTCTGGGAGGCTGGAAGTGCTGGTGATGTGCATACCTCCTTGTGCGCTTGTCCCCAGCTTGAGGGTGCTGCCGTGCTGAAACTTCCAGCTTTAGGTAGGGCTGTAGAGCTGAACTGCTGCCCTGTTTGGGGAGGGGATGTTTCCAGAGGTGTGGAGCAGAACCATACTAAACCAAGACCTTTTGTTTGCTTTCAGGAGAGATGCAGTACCCTTGGGCAGATCTTTCTGAAGGGTGAATTTGTGGCCAGCTAGTGGCTGCCTCACAAAGAGGTCTTGATACCAACCCTAAGGAGCTTGATTAGGAATAGATCCCACAAGGACTTATGTCCTGTGGTTTGGTACAAAGAACATGCTGTGGGATGATGTGGGATGTCTCTAATGCGTTCTGTGATATAGAGGTGCATCTCACCTACTGTGCTAATTATACAGAAAGCAACTTGCCTCACGAAGCAAGGCTTGTGCCTAAAGCACCACAGGAAGAACAACCTTCTAATACTGCATTCTGTGTTTGGTAYAGCGAAGGTTTTGCAGCCTGCTCTACTGCCTCAGCCATGGACATGGGCACACAGATCTCAGGCACCTGAGGAAAGCTCAGGCAATCATCCGGGAGCTCACCAGATGCTGTAGCATGTGTGGAGTTTCCGTGTTGAGGCATGACCGGATCACCCACTCAGCAGAGTTCTTCAGCCTGGAGGGGCTTACCTTTCAGGAGCTGGGGAAATATCTTCAGTGCTGATTTGCAAGGAGTGAATCTTGTTTGTAGCCAAATAGATTGTCCAGGACTAAAAAAAGCACTCTAGCTGGAATTAGTCCATGGTCATTGATACCAGTCCTTGCCAGTTTTCCCCAGTGTATAGGCAGTAGGCTTTTGGCTAGTCTTTCTTGATTTTAGGGCTGTGGTGCATTGCCTCTTGCAAGCAAAAGACATTACTGCACATCTTTCCTCACCTGTGATGTGGTGGCTTAGGAAATGGAAAGTAAGAGTCTTTTTAAGTTAGTGTTTGCTATACTGATCAGCCTTGGTTCAGGGTTATAAGGCCTGTTCATTAGAAAAGGCAACAGACATTCATCCATAAAACATGCTCACAATCTTTTTAACATGCAAAGTCCTTCTCTCCATGACTGTTTTTACAAACCGTGCTCACCCTTTTTGCATCTCGAGCACAAAACTTGAAGGCTTTTCACAGTTTACCGACATTACTGGATTAACTGCTTTTCTGAGTCATTTGTACTAAATAACAGATCATGTATTCATTCTGGAGATCATATGCACATTAGCAGCATTTCAAAACCAGGTTCCTGTCTGCAACTTCATCCCATGTATGCAGCTTCCAGTCCTCTTATAGAGTTTTTCAATGGCCCCAGCCTTCCTTGAATCCCAGATGTTCTGTACAAATATATGTAATACTTTGTCTTTAATAAAGCAACTGTGCGTACAGTCTTAGTGTTGTGGTTTTTCCCCCCTCTTCCTCCCTGTTGTGCTAGTTTACAAACTACAGCCCTTCAGGGCCAGGAAGGGTTGTCACCTCCTGAGCCCTGACTGCTCTGACCTTTGTAGTTCCTGTGGTTTGAGGGTTGTGCATGTGGAGTGTCCGCTTTTGAGGGTGTCTCAAGCGGATCCTTTCTGTGCTGTCTTTCTGGATGGAGGAAGCAGGATGGATTGGAGCATTCTAACTTACAGAATATAAGCTGCTTTTCTTATTTTTTGGTTTCAGTGCTGTTCTCTTGTGTAGCATTACCATGCATGAGTGTGAAAGAGTGTACGTTTTCCTACAGAGGGACAATATGAAATGACAGGCCTTCTTGCCAGCAGCCAAGCATGCCTTGTATAGGCTCAGCCTTTGAAAGAAATTGGCGGTATGGTTTGCTGCAGATTGTGCTGTTTAGTATTCAACAGCAAGCTTTTCTAATCCAGCTCTGTTCAGTTTTAGTAGCTCTAAAGACCAAGTTATTTGTGCAGCAAGGAGTTCTGTCAAAGAAATTTATGGAAACTCAGAATCCACCAGCTGGTATTAAGAGAGCTCTCAGTTTTGGCTTCTGAGCTTGTGTTAGTGTAGGTTGATTGCCGCTGTTTCCTGTGGTGCTGCAGGAGTGCCCTCCAAGTTTTTCAGCTGTGGGGACAGCTTTATTTTCTCTACTCGCTGTGGAAGGCATGATGCTGTTGCCCATCCTTGCCGCATGGGCAGGACCTGCTGCATATGTGCAGATACAGACACTACTGTGTGTGTTCAGGAGCTCCTGGCTTCTTGGAAGCATATTGTGCATGCCCCTAATGGTGCAGAGATTCAGAGAAATCTGTGCATTTTCCAGTGTTTTCGCCAGGAAAAAGAGCCATTAAAGCAATTTCTGCAGTCATCTCCTGGCCAGCTCTAATGTGCACGCAACCTGGGAATACAGAGTGTGGTGTGTAGGATGGAGAACAGCAGCAACCTTTCTCAGCTGTGGCTTTCCCTGTCAGGTCACAGAGAAGTGCTTGTTGCACTTTAGAAAAGCTGCAGATACTTTCTACCCTTTCAAGAACAAGTAGAGCGAGAGGAATGCACATGTCACTTCACCAGGGGAGGACAGTGAATGGATTCTTCCTTCTAGCAGAGAATGGCATTTCTGAAGGAAGGGGCAGTATTTTAGCAGTGAGGCCAGCCAGTGGTAAAACAAACCAGTAAGTAAAGCAGTGCTTCCTTCTTTCGATATCCTCAGGCTTAGTCTGGATCGTTCTGCACTTTAGGCAACCAATTTTTTAGGCAAAACATAGGAATGAGACATGTTTCAGGGTATCTTTGGGCCTCTTAAGTCTGTTCTGTCAGTGTCTGTTTCGTTCATTGGGTTTTAAGTGGCTCTTCAGAGGATGGGTTACCTTCAAGACCATGACTAGTTATCAGGGAAGGAGGCTTCTGGAGGAGTATCCCTGTTGACTCTTTCCAACTCAGAGGGAGATCAAGGGCTGCAGCGAGACCAGTCTGTCATTCTGCACTCTGCCATGGCCCATTTCCATCCATTGCTTTAGCCCGTGCAGGTGCCGGTCTGCTCTAAGTGGCTCTTTAGGAAACCATTGCATGGGAACTGTCCCATGTAGCTTGAACATAAGTTTCTCATTGTGGGAAAGGTTTCACATGCTGCAAATCAGGCAGCAAAGGGAGAGTTCTGCCCTATTGAAAAAAAAAGGCAGGTTCATGATCAGGTGGGGTAAGGGATTGGCTAGAAGTTTTTCTTGTCTGTGTTCATCACTCAGTACTGAGAAGCAGATCCCATATCCCATACAGGTCTGGGACCTACTCTGATGCTTTGTGTGAGGTTCTGATGTTGTACATAGATTACTGAATATGTGGTTGACCTGTCCAGTTATAATATGTTTTCTTCCTCCTGTAATGAGATATTCATCATTTACTATCAATAACTTCACAGGCTTCCTGGGCGTCCTGAGACAGGTGACCTAATTCTGCATCTTTCCTTGGAGGAAATGAAAGATCGTGTACATGGGGTCATGAGCGTATTGTAAAAATCTCCCCTAAATGAGGTAGCTCTTCCTGTCAACCAAGCAGTAATAGACCCTGAAAGGACAGTGTGCGGAATCCTGTCTCCGCTGCTCCAGCTGTGCAAAGGTCAACGTGTGCGATTGCAGATCCTTTCCAGAAATGTGGAATTCCCTCATATTCACTCCGTACTTGATGCTGTAGTTGCTTATGAAGCAATAGAACTTTCCTCTCCAAAGTGGATGAAATTCTATAGAGGAATTGCCTGGCTGTGTTCTGCTCTGCCATGCTGTCTCTGGAGAGAACAAGCACCAACGATGTTCTTGCTTCAGCAGGTTAGCCTTAGCTCTGCTTTAATCCGCTATCCTTCTGAGTCCTAGAAGTGTCAGAAAGCACAAATGCTTTTCTTCTGTAGCAATTCTGTCTCATCTTACATGAGAAAGCAAGTAGACTGTTGTCGGGATGGTTGAGAGACTCTTCTTTTCCCCTCAGGCTGTTGGCCCCATCCGGCAGATGTCGGCTTGCATCACGGCAGAGCAGGGATCTGCAGCACACTCACAGCTGGCCCAGCTGTTCAGTTTAGCATAGTGTTTAATCTCTTTAGGTGATCTGTTACGCAAAGTTACTTTAACAGGAGGCCATCTTCTTACTTTACAAGCCATAGAAAAGAGAATCTCTTTGTATTGCAGCCCAAGGAAGAAGGGTTTTGTAGCAGTCATTTTTGAGAAGGCAGGTGACATTTCGTGTTGGACTTGAGGCAGATAATGTCTTATGCTTGCAGGGAAAGGTGGTAATGTGACTTACTGCATGCTCATTCCTAGAATCAAGGAGCTGGATCACCTCTCCTGAATTGGATGCCTTTGTCATGTTCCCATCGTACCTTGTTTATAAACTTATCTTTGGTTTGGCATAGGTTAAGGCCACTGCTGTTATGTGATCTTTTCATTTGGCATCTAAAAGCTCCAGAGTTTGGGGGGTTTTTTTGAGGCCTTCATGCTGCTTACAGCCCATATCAGAAAAACACCATAGTTTTCCTTTAACTAGATCTTTGACATAACAAGTTATCATGAGGTAACACATTATCACGTGTCAGTTGTTCCACAGAAACTGTATGTGTATAGAAACAAATCTTTCTTTAAATCCCAAGTCCATTGTTGATCCTTTTACCCGAAGCCAAAGAACAGTAATGTGAACTCAGACTTCCAAGATTTTTAGCCAAACCATGGGATGCTAACAAAGACCTAACATTGGTTGTCAAAATTTACTTCACTAAAATGCATCAGTTTCAGAGGCAAAACATTCCTTATTGTGATGTTTGCAGAGCAGCTTCCTGGATCTCTATATGTGTCCTTACTACTAAGCATCAAATGATCATGGCTATTTTTGGTGCAGAAAACAACAGGGCAGGCTTTGGGATCACCCATAAAGGATTATGTATATGTAGAAGCACTTAAAGGAATACATAAAGTTCTCTGGATTTTGTGTGCATTACTCTCCTTGAGTGTTCTCCTTTCAGCCCTTGTGTAGAGTCTGTGCAACTGTAGACTTACAGAGCTGTGAGGAAGCAGTCAAATGAGGAAATGCCCTTTTATGCAGCTGGCCTAAAACATGGGGGGAGATGGGAACATGTATGTTTTATGGCTATGCTAGGACAAAAAAACTGGATGAGTTCAAGTGTTTGAGGACTGTTGGTACCCTCTTTGGAAAGTTTATTTGGACAGTGTAACTAATATTTGAGCATGTTCAGAGTTTGAGGAGGAGGGGAAATACTGATTTTTTTTTTTCTTTTTGATCTATGCTAAGATACTTCTACCAAAACACATAACACGTCTGACTCCATTCCACTTTTCTGTGGATCCTGAAACAGTGATATTGTACTAGTCAGTGGAAGAAAGATCGAGTTAAGAAGATACCAGGTTTTATCATGTGATCTTCTCATAAAACATTACACATGAACTTAGGCCAACTTGAGTTATAAAACCAGGCTGTAATCTTCAGCAATGATTCTGCTTTGCTGGTTTAATGACTTTGGTTTTAGTATTATGACCTGAACAATACTGTGGGCGTCCAAGAGCGCAGCCCACTGATGTGACAAGGTGGAGAGCTTGCCTTGGGAAGCCGATTGTACTAGTTTCTGCCGTCATTAGGTGCCTGTCCCCCTGCCTCTGTCAAAATTCCCTGCCCTGCTTGTAGTAGCAGCAGCTGAATTGCTGCATTCTCACAGGCTCGTATGTTAAGGCAAACTGTTTGAAGGTTTCAGAAATAAAAATATCCAAGCTCAGCAGCTGCTATTACGAAGAACTGCTCCAGCCCTAAAAAGGATGCAGGAAAGAGGCACAGCAGTTGGTGGCAGTAGCCTCTGTAGCTGTCCCCGCTTAAGAAGCGGTCTCAAGTCACTTGGTTTTATTTCAAGTGTTGTCCTCTGGGTAACGTGATTATTGTAGTCAGTGGGAAAAAGTCTGCAAACGTGGCTTTTGCAGGTGTTTTGCAGGAACCCTGGTGTTCCACAGGTTTCCATTTCAGTGGGTTTTCTAGCATGGTCTAAAACATGAAAGAGTCAGCAAGAATGACTTGATTCTGAGCTCTCCAGAAGGATGCTGCTGTGGAGCTTGGGGCAGCGGAGCGGAGGAGGGGCTCTGTACCCTCAAAGGCTAATGTTAGCTTTCAGTTTTCAAATACTGATGTGCTTGTCAGGTCTATGTAAAGGGCTGGGTTTGGGGGTGGGGGGAGGAAAAGGGTTGGTTTCAATGCCTGCATATCTTCATAAGGCATTTGGGGTGCTGGACTCCAGGCTGCTCTCTTCTTGCATCACTGTCCTGGTCCCAACTGCTCAGGGACAGCTTGCAGTGAATTGCAGAACATTGTGTTCCTCTGTATTCTGACCACAAGAGCTGAACAGCTGGCCTGAAGCTGCCTTTTGACAGGATATGGGCCACAGTTTCCGTTTCGGTTCTCACTGTCTGTGTTCCTGCAGCTATGCTTACGGGGTGGACCGAGTTGCAGGGGGCTGAGGTGAGAGAGTGCACAAGGAGAAGTATGCTGATCTCTTCCCATTAACTGTCTCCATTTAATGCTTGCAATGATCCTGCAGCATACGTTCCTCCAAGGGTCTCATCTTTTAAATTGATCACTAGCACGTGTGTCTGACATACGAGATGCAGCGCTGCACTCTCAGGTGTGTCTTGCTGGATTAAATCCACATCTAAAACTCTCATTCCCTTCACCAGGAGTTGGGTGTAAACTGCCTCTCAAGGTGGAGTGAGTAGTGTAAAAACTACTGCAATCTTGCTCCGTCACGAGAGCCCGTACTTCGTATGCACATATAAATAAGACAGCGTTCTGATCCTGCCTTGCTGATCACAGCACCTTTGTGAAATCTCTCTGTGAGGAGTCTTACAGGCTGACAAATATCGCTCATGCAGCCTTTTTCTAAGCCGGAGGCACAGGAGCGATTCTCGAGCTCTGTATTTGATTGCAATTTTAAAATGTACCAGGTGAGCCTACATACTGTGCAGTAAAGTAGTAGCGGTGTCTGCCCAGAATGCAAAGCAGTCTCCCAGCAAGGGGCAGCACTGCTCCTGTAGAGCAGCTCTCGGCTGCAGAGGAAAGGACTGCTTCATTTTCAAAGGTGATTTAGTGTGGCTGGAAGCCCAGAGCAGAATGGATGCTGTGGGAATGGCCAGGTTAATTTGTGTTTGTCTTTTCTGCCATCTGAAACTATACCGCTAGTTCCAGGTGTCCACTTCATGTGAAAATGTCGTATGGTTTTAGTTACAGTTCATCATGGATGGCATGCTGCTGGCCTGCATCTTTCACTGAGCTGAAAACCCCACAGATCAATAAATTCTTCTCTAATATAATTATACTGACAAAAATAATGTATGGAAGGGGGAAATAAATTCTTCTGTGATATAAAGGAGGAACTAGATTTAAACTGGAGTATAGTTAGGAGAGCAAATGTGCAAAATCAGGTTTGTGCTGTTAGAACAGCATGCAAAGAGCTCCCAGAATAAAAACATCCAGTAGGGTTCGACAGTGAAATAGTTTTGTATGGATTTGTCTCTGAAGTGGCCAGATACAAAAGATGGTGAAGAAATAGAGCGGGAAAAATTGGTGAATGCAGCAAATGCACTTTGAAATAGGCTTGGGGGACACAGTGGACAATTTCCAGGAGACTGCAATGCCTTGTCTGAAAGTGTTTATGTAATTCACTTCCCATGGAAGGTGATGGGTTGGAGCGATAAGAAAAAGATACCTAGCTGGTTTGAATATACCCATGTCAAGATGTTCATCTTTAGGAGGGAGGAGATGAGCTCTTCACCAGGACAGCTAGGTGCCTAAAATGGTACAATCCAAATGCAAACCGGCTTTTCTGTCACTCCTCCTAAACGGCCAAAAGAGCAGCAGGAAGAGGGAACCGAGGCTCTCCTCGCTGTTTGCCCGAGTTGAAGTGTGTCAGCCCACGATCATCTGGAAAGCACTGTTTTGGAGTGAGGTGGCCRTGGCTTGTGAAGAGTGAGGTTGCTGCTCCAGGTTGTTTCTCAGAGCTTTAGTTCTTGGAGCTACTTTCACCATCAAGGATGACTCTTAGGATGATCTTAATTCCTGATAATGTTCACCCTGCACTTTACTGTGGGACATAATCATTTCAGCACAGGTAACTGGAATAAAAAATTGAATCAGTGGCTCCCTTCTGCTACAGACTGAGAGGAGAGCTTTCTGAGGAGTGAGAAAAGTAAAGGCTCTCTAGTTTTGTGCATCTAAACTTAACCCTACCCTGCGCGCACACACTGCCCTTTATTAAACTTACAGTAGCATCTATTGGAACAAAATGCTAAAATGAGAAATCTGGAGTTCTCATTCGTGCTTCACTGCACTTTTTCATAATGTGAGAGACTTGGACTTCAAAAGTAAGGAGGTGTTGAAGGGAAAATAGCAAAAGCTAAGGAATCCCGTTAGTTCTTTCTGAAACATTGCCCAAGTTAAAATACTGGCTATTCATGTAAAATACCTTCACAGCAATGTCCTTTTGTATGACTTAACAACATACGCTTCGGAGAACACTGCCTCCGGAGTAGTGTAAAATCTGAAACTAACATGGAGAATCACTATATTATTAAAAAAAAAAAAAGAGCGATTTATTTCTTGTGCTAAGGAAGGGTGTGCCTGTCATTGAGTTGCATAATGGGAAGTTGGGACATTGTACTATTAAAATTCTTGATAAACTGCATAGTTAATCATCATCCAAATAGCCCCTGATTCTTTCCTTTTCATTCTGGAGTAGAGGGGTGGTGGTTAGAGGGTTTGTCATTGGAGGGAAAGGGAATTGAATATTTAAATGTGGCTTTCTTTATGACAAGGCACTAACACGACTCCCGTCTGTATTTAAATGCTGTTCCCAGGTTACGACTATGGCTATGTCTGCGTGGAATTTTCACTCTTGGAAGAGGCCATCGGATGCATGGAAGCCAACCAGGTTGCTTTACACTTCGGTCAATGCTGCTAGAAGATTTATTTTCTTTTTGGTGGGGTGGTGGAAAGCCAAAGAGGTTTTTTTTGAACCGTTCAAAGGAAGATGTGTTCTTGTATAATACACAACACTGCGGTTTAAATATTGTTTCCAGAAACTTGTAAAAGGCTTAGAATTGCCAGTGTGAAAGAGCTGCTGGACACTGAATGGTCTGCTTTCCTCCCTAGTGTATGTCAGCACGCTGGCTAGATTCAGAGGCTGGGAGCTGACAGACTCCTAATACAGGCTTTGGCCCTGATGAGTTTGTACTCATAAGGGAAATCCAGTTGGAGAGAACTCTGCTAGCCTCCCCCAGTTGTGCGTGCACACACACATACACATGTGACTGTAGGTGAGGCCTCTGGTATGCAGCTCTGAGTTGAGTAGGACTTGTACACCCCATCTTTCTATGTGCCTTGTGTGTGGGAGAGATTTTTAGTTGTGTATCTCCTCATATATCCATCTTGTCCTTTGGCAAGCTGGAGTTGCATACAAGAGGTCAACCCTATGTGCAGTTGCACCTGGTGAATCTGAAGGTTTCCAGCCCTTTAAATTGCAAAGTGGCTTAAATCCCCCATGCATAAGTACTCAAGGGGAGCCTCACTCTGACCTGTTGCTTGATGCCAAGGGCTGTCGGCCACCATACAGGAGTCCGTTGCATAAGATTTGTCAGAGAAGATATGGATTACCATCTCGCACCACCTTCCCCTTCCCTTGGAACTGCAGGGATGCATCATTCACAAGAAGCCACTTAATGATTGATCCCTGTTCCCTCTCTACGTCCCTATCTTCTTCCTCCTGATTTTCTTAAGTAAGAATTCATTTCAATTCTTTAAAGCAATTTTTACCTGGAATTCCATGCCGCCCTGTCAGCAGAGGAGAGTCATGAGTCAGGTTTAGAGCGGTGCATGTCCAAAAAACTTACTTAGAGTTAATGAGTCTTCACAGCTGAGGTTCTGGAGGTCCCACTAAGCACTTGCATTTGCCTCTAGTTTCAGTTACAGAGATACTGTAGCCTATAAAAATGTTTTACACAAATAATTCTGTTGGTGGGAAAGAGCCCAGCACATTCCCAGCAGTAGAGGAGAGGGGCACAGTGAGGGAAAGTTCTAGAATTGTCTATTAATTTTACCATCAGTGACAACTTTTGTTTTCCCTTCAGTGCTGCCACACCCCCCAATTTATTATCTTGTCACTGAGAAATCTGTGATTATGTATGACCCTCCTTTTAATCAAATACCTTTACATATGCTTTCCCCAGTTCTGCTTGCATGAAATTGTGTGTCCCTGTGCAAAAGCCATTCCCAAATACCTGGGAATTTGGGAATTCCTCCTCTTCCTGTTGTTAACACCTGCCCCTTCTCCTGTTTAGAGCATCCCATGGTACCTGGACAGGTGTTTTACCCAGGTCAGGTCAGAATAGGTCTGTTGCTACAGTGAAGTGCCTATAAGCACCTGGCCCTAAACTGAACAGAGTGCTTAAAGGAGCCCAGCAAATCACCGTACACACATGCACAGGAGGAGATTCTGGTTGGCATTCAAGTGCCATTTACGCTGATGCCACCCAACGGTTGCAGCAGGCCTTCAGGTTGGATAGTTATATAGCCTTTCTCCTTCTGGGCATTTGTTTAAGCTGCTGCCAGAATTTCTCTCCAGATTTGGATAATGGTCCTAGCTGTGCGTTCTGCCTAASTGGGACATGTTACGAACAGCTGGGATAATAAATCTTCCAGTTTTCCTTCCTGCCCCACCTGGCTGTGCATGTGATGTGTGCAGAGGAGACCTGGAAGAGGGAGTGTTTGGAAGGGATCATCTCCAGCATCTGCACATGCCAATCTTGACCATGTTGTAGTAGTGCTACAGGAGTTTGTAGCTAGTGAAGCAAGTAATGTGTGCTTCTTGGCCCAGGGTGATCCAAGCTACCTGAAGTCAGTCAGAAGACTTGTAACCCCTGGATTGCCTCACGTAGGTGCACTTCTATATGTTGCCCTGGATTGAATTTGAAAAAATTGACTTTTAATTTAAGAAAACAAATTGGTAAGATTTATATCTGATTCACTGCAAGGATGGAGGCTAACTTTCAGTTCTCAATAAAACAGAAATTGAGATATTCAGAAAGTGAGTGATGCAATTCAGTTCTCCTTAGACAATAGATATCCCATTTCAGTCTCTTCAGGGTAGAGTTATACAAGATTGTCTCCTTAGATTGAGAATTAATCTGGATTTTTACAAGCTGCAAAAAAAAACCCAAAAAACTTGTGTTAGCTAAGACTTAGATTCTTTTGTAATTCAGTTGTTTTTGGAAGGTTATCAACTATCCTTGTCAAGTCCCATTGCTTATGGGAGCATAAATAGCAAAGCAATGTCAACTCACGGTGACATCCTAGCACTTCACTAGCTAGCCTGCCTCTTCCTCAGTTTTCTGCAGGCTGGGAATGAGCACCTTTTACAGAAAGCATTTTTAATGCTGTTCAATGCCTATTTAACTGCCCCAGCCTAGAGAACAATTGGTTACCTCCCTATATTGTATAATTCCTATATTGTAAAGTCCTTTTCTTTTATTCAGCACAGACCAGCATTCGCTTAAGATCATTTCCAAATTTGCTGACTGCAGATTTACCAGGTCCAACTCTCTCCATTCAGTAAGTCTAGCATGTGTATGTGACTGCTGAGATTTGAGGGGTCTTTCTACTAAATACACTGTGTTAAAGAAAAACACCAGTCTTCTATGACGCCCTAATTTTGTAAGGGAGTTTCCTTCCACCTGTATACACTGCTGCAGTGAAAGTAACTAAAATAACCCCCTTATTAATTGCTTTCCCTCATTGATTGTTGTGGTGGCAATTTATTACAGCTCAAAGGTCCAATCTAATGTATATGAAATGCAGTGGATTGCCATTATTGTTAGGACAGAGGTGTTACACTGCAGGTTTTGCTGAGCAAAGAGCTGGCTGCCAGCTGTCCTGTCTTTGGGCTGGCTCTTTGCAGGTAGGGAGGATTGGCTGTTGAGTTGTTTTGCAGAACCCAAGTGCAGCACTTGTTTCAGCTTGATGGTTATGATGGTCCTGTTGGTCTTTTGTCTGAAGTTGGCTATCATTTGACTTTTATGAGAGAAGATTTCTTTTTGTGAGGAGCTGCTTTTCCTTTTGGGGAGGCAAAAGTATTTTGAGTGGCAAATGGGTTTCTATCTGCTAAGTTATGTGGGTTTTCCTAAATAATCTTTCCCTCCTTTATTCTTGTTTTTAAAGGTTGTAGAATGTTATGTGGTTTATCTTCTTGCGTTTCCTTTGCATTCAGTTGGCACAGCCCCCAGTGTAGTAGTTGGCTTCTTGGGCGACAACTTTGGGAATATATCCCATGACTTTTGTTCTCAGTATGCGGTGGGATCCATTTGAGTACCTGAATTCTCTTTTCTCCTCCTCTTCCATCTGTAGAAGAAGCACATTTAAAAAGCTCGTTCTTGGGTTCAAGAAAGTCAGGTGGGAAATGAAGTACCCTTCAGGTACTGTCATGTATGATAAAGGATGGTGAAGGAGGAGAAATGGAGGGATCCAGTCTCTGCTGCGTGGATATTTTACTGTTTTCACTGAGGTGGAGCTGCCTGTGATGTACATGGAAGCAAAAGAATTTTTTTGAAGCCCAGGAGTAAATGATTAGTTTTGACAGACAATATAGTAGTGTCTTCAATGTTTTCTTAGACCT
The DNA here is from genome assembly GCF_003343035.1 of Apteryx rowi. NCBI lineage: Eukaryota > Metazoa > Chordata > Aves > Apterygiformes > Apterygidae > Apteryx > Apteryx rowi. The sequence continues at coordinate 1,762,096 of NW_020451293.1, forward strand.
CAAACTTAGCAACACTGGCAGCATAAATATTTCCTAGCTTTTGTTTCTAGTAATTAACAACTTTCTGCCCCTTCCCTCCTGCTTCTTAAGCAGGAGGTGAAATGGTAGAGTTATAGCATGAACTTCTAAAAATGTGTGCTTTCTAAGTTGGGCAGGAGGTCTGCAGGCATGTGCTAGAGCAATTGGTCCAAGACTTGCTCTTGTGCCTCCTGCCCAGAGACTCACATGTGTTGAAGAACTGCTTTTTTGCACTGTTGTGCAGCTTGACCTTTGGCTGGATGTGGCATGGCTGTTGTAAAAATGATGGTACATGAAAGCTTTTGCTTGTGAATGTGAAATGCAGCAGACTGCAGTTAAGCCTGCTCTCTGCCCCTTCTACAGGGCTAAAATTATATCCTACAGCACTCACTGGCAGAGCCAAGCCTAAGAAACAGCCTTATTTCAGTCATTGCCAGCACATGAAGCTCTTTCCTAAACAAGATGGTGTTTGACATACTGTTCCTTTGACTTAGTTTGTAGGTGATATTTTGCCTTGAGCTTGAACGGTTTGAGATATTCCTTGGCCACATGTGCAGGATGCAGATGCACCACTGTAAGTGGTTCTGGTTCTGCTTGCTGAATGCAGTGATACCCCTACTCCCTGCTTGTTACTTACTGGAGAGGGATATTTTGTAGGTGCCTGCTTTATTTGAGCATGTCCTAGCACTGTGCAACTGGAAGGATCAGTTGTATATTTCTCCTGCTATGAGCCCATCTCCTTTTATCCATTCACTGCAGTGCTTTTCTGCATATTAAGTGAGCATAACTTCTAGGACAGATCAGACTTAACAGGTCTTTCACTGTAGCTGCTGATGTTAAACTCTGCAAGAGGCTCTAATGAGCAGATAAAGCCTAGAACTTCCTGTCCCAAAGATATTTGCAGTAACCAGCCACAACTTTGCATGGATTCCCAGTTAAATACTGAAGAAGCTCGTGGTACCCTGAGAAAGCTTCAGTTCTGGTGATCTATACCATCTGAATATTTCTTGAAGAATGCTCTTGTGCAGGATGCAAGAAGCATGTTGAGATTTGTGAGAGAAAATGCGTGTCCAAACATAAAAAAAAAAAAAATTAAAAAAATCGCTTTCTTTTGGGGAGGGTATGTTGAGTCCATCATATACTTGACAAAGTCGCTCTCTCCTATGTTAGCGTTAACCTGTGGCTGGATGTGGTGATTAGGAATGAGCGTATCTACAGCTACATTGAAATCCATTTGCCTGGTAGTCTAGGAGTGCTTGAGATGGTCTTGCTTTTAATATTTCCTCCTGGGTTTATCAACTGACATGTTGTCTTGTGTTTTTCTTGTTGTATATATTAGGTGTGTGGATTTTTCACGGGTTGTATCATTAGAGTGCATTCTCTTTCCCCTATTAAGCCTGTCCTGCTTTTAACTGTGTGGATTTCTAGAGTTGCTTCTTAGAGTCTTCCACTTAGAGCATGTGTAGGGAGAGGAAAGAGGCTTGTATACCTAGGTTATCTTTCTCTGTCAACATCCTAATGATTTAGCAAACATGCATATTGAGGAATAATTGTTTCATGGCTCAGTGACCTGGGGAAAGTTCCCCATTCTAGGCTACCTTGTAATTAGATGAGTGGGTTTCCAAGCAGCACAGTTTGTTTTTCCATGTCTGATTCACTGTTTGACCTTGTCATGAGCTTGCCCTGGGCTTACGTCGGTGAGGCTGACACAATGAGTCAGTCATTTGTTCATTCCCAATTGTTGTGTCTTGCTAACCATGGCATTGTACAGTCATTTAATTTGGGTTGTAAGCCGCTGAGGTCAGTAAGGAAGTCTAATGCTGGTCGGAAGTTTGCCTGTGAATAAGCAGTCAGATCCGCCTGTGTTGACCTGTGGCAGGTTGCATGTGTGGGTTTACATGTGTATATCCTGCGGTAGTGCTGTGTATAAAAGCACTGCCTACTTCTCTGATCAGAAGGACTGGCCTAATCTTTGTGTGTCTCAGAGATCTTTCTTGTGCAGAGAATGTATTCTTACGTTGTAAAATGTAACTACCAGAATATTCTGGTTAATTAACTGTACTGACAATACTTCTCTTGACTTTCTTCTCTTCTATCTTCTCAAAGTTCAAGCTCTCTTGAATCCTCTGAGTCTTTCTCCCTTTGGCACAGGAGGTCTTACGAGATCTTCTGCCAAGGACTTCAGACCCTTCCTTCGGTCAATGATAGCTGCCCATCAGGGTGTTTTTTCTGCCCTTACCCAGATAAAACTACAACCACCTTCTTGGCAGCTCTGTTCTGCCCTGTCTCAGGAAGCAGACCATGCTAACTAACTTATTTTAAAATAAGTTTACTTTTAACTGGAAGAGTTGTGAAGCTGCATCTTCTAGCTTTACTCTTATGATCCCAGCTTGCCATCTCCCTCCACCTCCCTGCTCTTCTTCCAAAATCCTGTCCTTTTTCCCTCCAGCCTCACCTTAGCAGTGTGGCGAGGATTGTATGCTCTGTTGCTGCTGCTGCTAAACTGCTGCTCCATAATGGGATTCTCCCAGAGGATGGCTTCCGGGAGAACTCTTTGGATCATGTAGCAGTTGCATAAGCAGGACTTCCTTAGTATCTCTGATCTCTGACAGAGGCATATGACACAGCAGTGGATATCTCTGAACTCAAGCGTTGCTGACCATTGCAGAATTGTCTGTTCCAGGTGCTGAAGTCCACTTGGGCTGCTCTATAAATAGGTTATTCCAGCTAAAACATTTTTCCCTACCCTTCTCCAGAATGAAACTGCTCTCTCTCTCTGGTCCTTGGACAGTTGTCTTCTGGTTGCTTCCTTTTTTCTTGCTGGTTGACATTAACAAATATGTGCGATGGTGTCACTTTGAAATATCCCTTCTTTCCTCATAGATCTCAAATGTCTTGTTGATCAAATATTTCTCTGTTGAGATGGATGTTCTATTTAAAGTGCCAGGAGCTTGAGCTGGCATATGTTAAGAAATAATGTGATTACCTGAAGTTTGTTTAAATAACTTCATCTGTAAGTGATTACCAAGATAAGTGTCCAGTCTTCCCTGGCTGGCTGATTTATGATGTGATATGCAAGTACTTGCAGTGCTTCATTCACTCCCATTGGGTGATGCCTGATGCTGTGCAGCCTTTGAAGGTGGGCTGGGGTGAACAGTCCTTACACTGGTGGCTCAAAGTGAGGAACCGCTGTTGTGCAGCTGAGCCTTTGTCAGGACCTGGCATGGCTGTTGTAAAAATGATGGTACATGAAAGCTTTTGCTTGTGAATGTGAAATGCAGCAGACTGCAGTTAAGCCTGCTCTCTGCCCCTTCTACAGGGCTAAAATTATATCCTACAGCACTCACTGGCAGAGCCAAGCCTAAGAAACAGCCTTATTTCAGTCATTGCCAGCACATGAAGCTCTTTCCTAAACAAGATGGTGTTTGACATACTGTTCCTTTGACTTAGTTTGTAGGTGATATTTTGCCTTGAGCTCGAACAGTATATTCCTTGGCCACAAGTGCAGGATACAGATGCTGTTCACTCTGTGTAACCATCAAGTCTTCTTCTCTTAATCTGTTAATGGAATATCCTTGTCTCAGGGCGGAAAACCTGGTCACAAATGCTACCTGTAAGTGCAGATTCACCTTAAAACAAAGGGCAGTGTGTTACCCAAGAGTGTGGGCTGTCCCTACTCCCAGGTTATGTGGGTTTTACCATGTTTACATTCGTGTTTGACTGACTTTATAGGCAGATCTGTAGAAAATCCAAATATATTGTTATAAACACCTTCCAAATGGTTACATCCTTGTAGCATCAAAGTGCTTCAGAGGAATATGGTAAATCAGCAGTGGTATTAATAGTGGCTTGGAACAGACTGATAGATTGTGTATGTAGTCAGATGGTGATTTCAGAAGAAGTAGTAAAATCCCTCGATCAAGCTCCTATTTGAAAGTTAATAGGATTCATGCCACTAATTTGTTTTGACGCTTTTGAAGTCATCCATTAAGTAAGCTGACGATTAACAAAGCTACGATGCACTATCAGGAATTCCCTCTATACTCTTGAAAGTGGATGGTGATGATATGACTGAAATTACTTAAAGGAAACACAGAAGCAGTGGGAGGGAAATGTCTGTGTATGGGTTCGGCTTGCATGCATAATCACGTAGCACAGGATAGCTTTCATTTCCAGAGCAAGATCATTTTCTATCACAATTTTGCTGTACTGGTTTTCACAAGACCTGTCATTGCAAAAGAGATTGCAGTCGTTCTCAGTCGACTCCCAGCAATGTCAGGAGCAATGCCAGATGTATTGTAAGGGCTTTTGAGCCTAATTATAGCACTAAGAGGCAAGTCTTGTCTGTCTGGGTTATTTTGCAGATTTGTGAGCACACCAAAATGTTGCAGCATTTTTCACTTGATGAGGTTTTTTTTGTTAGCTTCAGCATCAGAACTGTTCATTCATGCTTTTATGCTGTCATGATGGTGGTGGTGTTTTCATTCCTTGATGCATGAGCTGTTGATGTTGGATTGCTTGGAACAGGAAAAGAAGAGGTTGAGGCTAGAGGCTGAAGAGAAGTGTCAAACTGTGCATGCTCCATGGGATCAAGGAAGGCAGAAGCACTATTTCCTCCTCTTAGAAGAGCAATGGTCAGACTGCTTTTCTGCAGAACTATGGGTATGATAGCGTGAACTGGAATTCTCTTAAGAACGTGCATTTTGGTCTGTTTTTTTCCCAGTCAAGTTTGTGATGGACTCTTATAATATAAGTCAAGGAATTTGGTGTTCTTTGAATTGGGGTACATTCGAAAAGAGTACCCTGAATTTTATCACTTCTGCTCAGATTATGAGAATCTTTCAAGTAAAAGGCTAAATACAGAAGTTCCATAATTTGAAGATGCAAGGTCAAAGCTCTGGGAAACAGTGGGCAGTCAGCAACTTTGATTTGAGAATTTCTGTTTCCACATAGTTTGACTGTAACTGTCTTGGGGATAAGGTTCTTGACTAGTAATGAAATATGATTAAAGTGGAAAAACGGGGACTGAAATGCCTGAATGGACTATGGTGTCTGTTATCCATCAGTCACAGGACATGAGGAAACAGGTCTTAGCACAGAAAGGCACACAGTGTTGTCCATGTCATTCCCCTGCAATCCACGGGACATCTTCAAGGCTCTTATTACAGCTTTAATACCTACAAAAAGTCACAAAATCCCACTGTATGCTGCAGGAAGAGCTTGGAGGTGTTCAAGAGCAATGCCAGTATTCTGTCTGCGCCAGATGAGAGAACAGGTCAGGTGAAAGGGTGCAGAGGGTGCTGTGAGAGGACTGTCCTCTGCATATCAGAGGAAAGGCACACCCTTCTAGTCCTCCTTTCTCATTTGCGAGAGGGAGAATTTCTTCCTGCATCATATCTGATGGCCTCTTTAACCCAGTGTGTGTGAATAGGACAGCAACTGGATATCTGAGAGGTCCTCACACCACTGTGTGACTAGTTTGCTATATCTTTGGCTATGATTGCTCCCAGAGGAAGACGAGCAGGGAAAATACTGAAACTGTGAAGTGTGGAGTTGACCTATTGCAATGAAATGTCTGATGGAAAGTAGCATTTTGCCTTAAGGATTGCTTTGATGCACTGTTGCACTGCATGTGTGCATTGACAACTACCAGATGTTACATCCAAATGTCCTCCTGCATCTCCACCACTTCACACCACCTGTAAGTTCAATTAGTCATGTTTTCTGCAGGATGAGCAAGCAGCTTCCAAAAGTAGATTCCCCAAAGGACAGTGATCTAAAATCAAATGTGTCATGTAATGAATTACACTTTTAATGAAGCTCAAGGTTGTAAAGCTCTAAACATGAGATGTAAGTATTTAGATTTCTGAAAGCATCTTCTTTAGAACAAGAAGAGCAAAGTATTTCTCTCCTATTTTCATAAACGACAGGGGAAATCTTAGTTTTTGTGACATACGGTAAATGTCTTAGCAGAAAATTAGCAACATTCAGATGGGCTTCATGTACCTAATTTGAGCCAGGATGGCAGTAAAAACCCAAGCAAACTTTTGCTGTACTTTTCCATCAAGGATCTCAGGAGCGGAGTTAATAGAGGAAGTGATTTTAAGTCCTCAGAACCTAATAACTATTTTCTTACATGGAAAATCAGGTTGTGAGGTCTCACTAAGACTGTGTTAAGCTGTACATTAATTATAAGATGAATAAAGCATTTTAGTGTTTATAGTCCTAGATGAACGTCTGCTTGGTTCTTCCCAACTTGTGATATCACTAGAGAGCAGGGCTGAGGGTTTATTTTCCCCCCTGGCAACGCGTTCTTCTGTGCCTGTTCCATGTGAGATCAGTATTCATCCTGTACCACTGCCTACTTCTCTGTCCCTTGTACTAAATTAGCTTTCTGGTTTTCTGGCTTCCAGTTTGTACAGGGACAGTCATTAAATGTAAGTGAATTCCAAAATGTTTAACATACGGCCCTTCATGGTAGGCATCCCTAGGTGACAGAGTCCCAGAAGAGACTCAAGTGGTAATAACCGTGCTACCAGCTTCCATGCTGTTTATGTGACAGTTTAAGAGGATGTCTGTGCACGCTGTTTCCCCCTACCCAATCCATGAGGTTCAGCCAAGCTGGGGCACTTCTGACACAACAGGGAAGCACGTTCCTTTCCTTCCCTGGTGTCAAGGTTACTGTAGGAACAGCTTCCATGCACACTGATCTTCTTGCCTTCAGGCATGGGATGGAGCTGAGCTCTGTTGACAAGCCTGTATGTTGGCGCACACGGTTACGGTGATGTGATAGGAATTATCATTCAGAAAACAGAGGTAGCATTGCACTGCTGGTGCCTTTCCCCAAGCAGCTGACTTAGGTCTTTCTCTTACTCTTCTGGAATCAGCACCAGGCACCCTCTTTTGCCATTAACTGGGAGTTTGGGGAGATGAAGAAATGACATCTCCAAGGGCAGAACTTCTCACCTACAAGAGTTGCTGCCTCCCAGCCAGGGTTTTGGGTCTCTTTCCTGCTGCAGGAAGGATAAACTAAACTAATAAACAGAAAACACTGCCAGTGATGGCTCTGAGTGCGTAATTAAATGAACGCAGAAGGGAGTTGTGAGGCATGTCTGGGGGAGAAGAGCCTTCGAACTGTTCTGTTGCCAGTTTACACTCTGCGTGCTCTTAAACATTTGCTGCTCTGCAGAACATCCTGCACTCTGCTCATCACACAGATCAAGCTATGTTGGAACTGATGTGTAATCTTCGAGTTAAATGTCTTGGTAAAAAGGCATGTTTTTATTTTGGTGTGGGATCTTTAAATGCATAATCAAATACACTGAATGGCCTAGGAATAAATTTGCTCCATGAAGACTTTTTTTTCCAACATGATTTTCCCTTGGGATTGATCTTTAATATGCTACAAGTTTTGATACTGTGTTTCAAATATATAAGTAAGGAGCTGGGCCTTTCCTCATTGTCCTTCCAGCTTCCTATTGCCCTTGCTAATTGTAAAGTCCCCCTGGGGGAAGCACACAGGAAGGGCCTGGAGTGGATTAGTGCATACGATTGCATTGTGCTAACATGTTTAATCTTTATATTGTTTAACAGCATTATGGGATGAGACAACCTTTGAACAAGAAGGTGGCTATATAAGTATTGAGAAATATGTGCAGGCACCAGAGCAGCAGTTTGGAAACTCTAAGTATGTTCTTCAAATAGAGGATGCAACCCGATTCACATTCTTTTAGGCACTGGCACAGGTTTTTGACTTGCATGACATTCTTAGCTCCCCCTGTAACAAGTTCTTAACCACCCATGCTTCTCTTAGCTGTGGAACAGAAGCCCAGCCAGTAACACCAAAGCATAAAACTTGCCCCCCTTAGATCCTTTAACTCCTGATGTCCCCAAGGTAGGTGAGTGGTAGGTGAATGGTAGGTGAAGGGTCTGCTGTGCTTCACTGGATCAAAGAAAACTTTCAGAGTTTTCCCGAATGCAGAAGCATTCATATCATGTACTGCCCAAAGCTGGCCCTATAGCATGTAAAGTCCTAGATGCTTGCACATTGTTTGCTTCCTCAAGCTGCAACACAACTGTTGTCCTTCTTGAAGCTGTAACTGGGAGCTTGCCTGTACTGACTGTTTTAGTATTGTTCTCTGAGCAGGACTGTGTGTGCTGACAAGCGGAGCACGTGCTATGTTTAAAACATAAGCACTTTGAGTTTCCTAACTTGGAAGTGAATTGGAGTTCAAAAGCAGAGCAATAAAATGTAGAGAGCTGGCCTAGTCTGGGAGGGAGCTTGTGTGTGTATTTGCAAAAGGTGTCAGCTGCAGGGAGATGAGATGTAGAAAGATACTGGCTCAGAGTATGACTGGTGACCAGGAAATTTATCAAAGGATAAATCGAAGGAAGAAAATAGGAGGTGTCTCGGCAGGGTAGATACGGTGTCTGTGGAAATAGGAACGTACTTAAAGGATGCTGGAGGAGACTGGTGATTTCTGCTAAAGGACAAATGCCCTGGATAACCAGGAAGAAAGGGAGGCCTGAGGAAGGCCATCTGGGAGCAAGTAGAAGTGGAAAGTTTGTGTGTCATAGAGATGGTCCCAGTGTAAGTGGATAACGAGTTTTGTGTGAAAGGGGTTTGAAAAGAGGCACCAAGTGCTGTCTGGGATAAGATAATCCTTATATAGCATCTTAATTTGTTATATTTAGCTCCTACATCTTTAGCACTCTTAAGTTCTCCTAATGCCTCAGCTGTCTGTTAGTGCCAGTTTTGTTTAATGTGCCTGAAGCCGTGCTCTGTTAACTCAGCATTGCTGATGACATCTTTGAGCTCTTAGTCTTAGGCCTTCTCTGACCTTAAAGACCCTTTGAGCTCTGAGCAGCCCATGCTGGTTGGTGTTGGATCACTTTTGAAACTAATGCTTTGCTCCTGAATGCTTCAAAGTAATRCCATGTGCTCTTCAGCTCCATAGCATCTCTGACACTCAGGAGGCAAACATCCTCCTTTCTAGGTGACCACTAACACAGTGTCTATGCAAGATTCATTTCAGTGTTGGTCTCGATAGACCATGAGGCCTGTAATGATACATAGCAATGTTGCTTGGATCCACTTGGTGATGTAACTGTTCCCCAGAGATCCACCACTTCTCAGACCATCCTCTTCCTCAGCATATCTTGAATCATCAGTCTTGGCTGTCAGCTACTCTGCAGTAGAGTACTGGACACCAATAGGTCAGGCCAATAAAAAGAAGTCTCTGAGCTGCAAATGGTTAGGGAGCAGGAGAGGGAGGCTGAGAGACTTGGAGGAAAGTACCACTGCATCCCAGCCCTTTTTTTCTGTCCATCTGTAGGAATTTGCTTATAGTTATTGTTCCTGTAGGAAACACCAGATCAATTGTAATATCACCAGGCTGGATTGCTCTCATTTCTTCAGCTCTCCCTGTCATGCTGTTTTCTGAATGTTTAGTTACAGATGGATTGTGGTTTGTGAGTTCACAGCTTTTCTCAGCTGCTTTTTTGTCAAAGGTGAGCAGATGCACTGCCTGTTGCTCTGTAGAATTGGGTCTCTTGAACAGCAGCTGCCAAGAAGCCTGGAGATAAAAACTTCAGCGTATGGAAAAATCAGGGTGAAAAGCCAGTTTCTGTGACTGAGATGATCTTCTTTTGAAAGACATCCAGCTGGTCTCTTACCCTTCCTGGTGTCTTGCTGCTGGCCCCTAACCCCGTCCCCAGAAGCTACTGCCTCATGAATTCCACTAGCAGCTGGAGATATGCAAGGTAGAGGGACCTTTGGTGTTTGACCCTGTCTGATTGTTTTCATGTAAAGTTGAATACCTAAAGGGACAGAGCACTGTGCTCTTCTTGCCAGCTTCCCTACATCCTTTGTACTGAGACAGCAACCATGCCAATAAAACAGGATGAGATTGTGTAATTTAGATTGCACTGTGGTTGTGGTTGTTAAATTTGTTTTTGTAAACCATACTCATAACCAAAGAGGAGAAAAACCTGAAAGCAGTCTGATGTGCAGTTGTAAATAGATAGCCCAACTTCAGCTGTCAGCCTGATCCAGCCACTTATCTCCCTGTGCTGTGTGGTCTGCTGGGTTTGGAGGCCAGGACTGGAAAATATCCTGAGGATGGTGGGAGCTTGCTGTTCTGGGAAGTGCTGCTGTGACCATAGGCTCCCTCCATACTCCCAGCCTGCCTTCCTTCTCCTCTGCCTCTGGGGATACTATTTAGGCTCCCCAAGGCGACAGAAAAGAAGTCATTAATCAATTTTAATCATTTTTTAAATGATTGTTTTATAGTGGTTATTGGCTAGCCATCCTAATTATAATAAATACACATCAGAAGGCTGAATTAACATCATATAAGCAAGGTTAATTCTGATATTTTAATTTGACTGCTTTGCTGTGCTGCCTGTAACCGTTCTTTTGTTGTAATCTTTGTATGCAATTTTCTATCTGTTTGCAAATGATATTTTCAGTTCATTTTTAATACTGGAAATGTGTCAGTCTTCTACCTTGGTTATTACTTAGCAAGATGGGCACCAGAGCCTTTCATTTCGTGGCACAGATATTTTCCATTTAATTAAAGTGTGCGAACAGTATAATGGAATAATCAGCTGAAGTGGTGTTCAGTTTTGCATGTGAGCCAGCCACTTGAGGTCTGAATACAGCTTGCTTGTGCTGCAGGCATCTCCTTTGAGGAATGTGGGAATACTGCTTCCTGCATTCTCGTGGATGCTGCTCGTCGGTTATAGCCAGGGAGAAAACTGGCTTATTCATCCTCATGGATCTGGGGGCTCCACAGCTGAGACTTGGGTTCGGTTCCTAGGAATGACCGCACGAGTCCTGGCATGTGTGATCCATGAAGCTGGGAATGACAGTTGTCTTTGCATTGAGTTAGGTACCTGTGGCCCTTCTTGGGACAAGGGACTGTAACGGGCAGTCACTATCCCAGTGAACGAACTGGAGCACATCTGCCTTCCTCCACAGCCAACCACAGCAGCACTGTTTGCTGCATCCACATCTCCATGCAGTTTGGCAACCCCTTTGGTGGCTGTTGAAGCATTACCCATGGGGTAGAATACTTGGAGAGGTGTCAACTCATTGTTAACAGGCTCTGAAGTGAGATTTTACTAGAGTTTTAAATATTTGGCCAAATTTGGTTAAAGCAAAAGACAGGTTTGATTTGAGGGACTGTGCCGTAGTCCAAAAGCTCTCGACATTTCAAGTTCTTCAAGCCATGCTTGGAAACTCCAAGATTTCTTCAAAGAAAGAGTTTGTGAAACCTTTGATACTGGTGATTTGTATTTTTCTGTAATCTCAGTCTTTGAGAGTGTGGAGACATTTTGCTGGTGAGTTCTCCCCTTCCTCAGACCCCAGCTATCATCGTTATAAGGTTGACAATAAGCATGAAAAAATATCAGTGTGGCAAATGTAAATGCTAATTGGGAGATAAGCAGTGGAAGGGGGTAATTCCTAAGACTGCTAGCTATGCCTGACCTGCAGTAAAGCCTGCCTCACGGCCCTGTCAATAGCTGTATTGCTTCTGTAGGAAGCATGGTCTCTTCCAGTGTGGGAAGAGGGCATCCAAAGCCTTCCAAGTCAAAGTGATCTTTGCTCATGTACCTGCAGTGCTTAGTAACACACGCAGTTTCCCCTGCTCATTTGAGTTAGCTATGGTCTATTCGGAGCAGGAGGCGAGTTTCCTTCATTGCTAAAATTATACGATTGCAAAGAGGTTAAATGAGAGATGATTTAGAACCAAGTCTCCTGAGTGGGCGTTACATCTGCTGGGAGTGCGGTGTGTTTTTATCTTACAGTTAAGGTTGCCTTTATCATTTAGATAATATAGATATTCATTTAATGCTTTTTGTTTAACTGCCTTTAGTGACAAAGAACTTGGAAGCTGCTGTAGTAAAACTGGTGCCCTGTTTCTGAAGCCTCATGCCCAGATGATAAGCTGTCTCCAAGTGCTTTTGGAAAAATTTCATCATCTGTGACTATCGTGGCTAAGAGATGTTCCCATTTTCTTTCCCTCTCTTAAAGTAACTTCTTTTCATTTCCAGCTGGTTCTTGTGTTTTGGGGGATCTCACTTATTAATGTGTTTCTGCTCAATGAAGGGCACCGAAACATTGCTGCTGCATGTGCTTTCCCCAGCTAGGCTTTGCAGTTTCATGGCATGGCTCTTGAGAACTGTCCTGTGATGGGATCRCTCAGTTGTTTGGAGACTACTGTCAGTAATATTTACATACTGGGTTATTGGCAATTTTTATTCCAGGTGATGACGATTTTTTAGGAAATTTAGTTGAAACAACTTTATCTTCTGTTGTATCGCTTAGGAATCCAGTATTGTATCTTCAACAGACCTCTAAATGATAAAACATGTATAATTGTATTTGAAAGACATCTAACAATAACATAAAACATTGATCCCATCAGTAAAGTGAGGATGCTCTGTTTTGCTTAATCTGGAAATTCAGAGTCAAAAGTAAAAGCTGCTGGTACCCTTGGAAAGCTTGGCGTTTCCATCGCTAAGGAGCTCTGTATTCTAGTACTGCAGAGCTGTACTGCCTTTTAAACCCTTCCCTAGTGAGTCAACTGTATTCTTACTGTTAATTTTGAGGGAGAAGCTCCTTACTGGGAGGACCAGAGAGATGTTTCTTTAGCAAAGTGATTTAAAAAGAAAAGGCTGAGTTGCTCAGAAGTACAGGACATTGAAAATCCCTAAGAAGAAGAATTAACAAGCACAGCACAGGTGAGTTGCTTAGAGGTCTGTGATAAAATATGTGAATAGAGAAGAGATCATTACTGTCTGGGTAGCATCATGATGTGGTATATCCTTGGCTTATGTTTTTTTTTTTTTCCTAGCGCTCTCCCTGAAATATTCTGATAATCTTTGTAGCTCCACAAAGATCTGCCCAGTTGGAACCAGTGAACTGAAAGTTAATGAGTTTTATCAAAAACATTTTGTGGAGAAAAGGAACAAGATATAACTGAAGAAGAATAAGCAGTGACATGGTTTAGAGGAAGTAAAGGTTTTGAAAATATCTGGGTTAGAATCTCGTAACAAAATGAGGGAATGAGGAATTTAAAGTCACTGAGATACTGAATCATGCCAACGTGTGTCCTAAATGAAAGACACATTTTGGTGTGTTAAATGATGATTGCAACCTTGAAAATGACTTTATTAAAAGGGAATCAGAGCTTGAAAAAAATCAACAGGCAATCAGCAGGGTGTTAAGGAAATTGGTAATTATGCAAGTGACACCTTTTGCGGTCTCTGAGAACTGAATTTACAGCAGAGACAAGCATCATACATATTTAAAAAAAATCTTCCTTAAAGAGAAAAACACGAACTTTCTGGCAAATTGTAACCTCAATAGCTGGTGGAAGAATGAAACTGTATGATGCACTTGCCTTAACAGCGGAAGGGTCCTCAAATCTCTTGTCCTTGTTCCCAAAGCTCGTCAGACGGGCTCTGACCCCTTGCACTGTATGCTGAGGGAGCCTGGCCAGCTGGCTGCTGTTTCTAAGGACTTCTAGGCTCACAGAGAGCGGGCGCAGCTCTGCTTGCAAGGATGTGCACCCTGCCTTCTCTCACTGCCCGTGCTCAGTCGATCTCCTGAGGCTGGCGCTGACATTTCTAGCCATCTCTCTCCTGCCACTTTCTGTCTTTGAGTGCGTGATGTGATGGGTGCTCTGCCTGGGAGAGGGAGCATGTCCATCTCAAAGGGGCCGATGCAGTCCCAGTTGGGAGAGCCTTGATTTCCACTTCCCTGTCTTTCTCGCTTAACATTTGCTCATGTGCCTTAAAGCCCCAGGTACAAACCTTCGCCTAGACATGTTAAAAAAGCAATACTCTATGTTGTGACTAGCCCCTGAGGAGGTTCCTTGTGTCTGAGGTCGCAGCGCTGTGCTCTAGGCAGCTCTCGGCCAGGTCTAGGAACAGCTCAGCTTTGTGTAAGGCAAATCCAGGCTGGAAAGCAGGGTTTGAACAACTGGATGGCAGAAAGGAAACCTTTAATGTGTTAAACGCATATAGGCCTAGGGTGAACAAGATGGCCTTGGGCCATAAAAAGCAGGCAACAGAGGAGGGGAGGTGGCAAAACCCTACCCTGTGGAGTGGGCAGTGCCAGGTGGGCACCTCTGTTTCTGTGGTCTCCAACGTTCTCTGCTGTGTTTTTCATAGGGGCTAAAGGATTATTGTTGTGCCATTGCTGAGTGATTCCTTCCCATAAACTCTTCCCTTCTACTTTCCTTATTTCGTAGCATCTCTGTCACATACAGCACAACAGTAAATGCATGGATATATCATGAGTTCTGAATATTAACTCTGGGAACTTGTTTTCTTACATTCATGGTTTGCTCTATGGGCCTTTGAGTGACTAGGCTCCTGGGTCAGAGTACCCAGGAAGCTATTTGCAACTCCCTGACACCCTTCTGCACCATCAAGAAATGGGCCAGAAGAACGTCTGCTCTCCTGGAGCTTGGGAGACATGGGTCTGAGTCTCGTTATTGTCTTGTGATGCTTGCGGTATTAGTAAAGGCAGATAGCATGGTTTGGCAATGCCTCCAGGGACGTGAGACATCTCATGACCTACATTTCATTGTTATTGCAGTCTCTGGAGATTGCTGCTGCCATACTGTAGACACTATTTTCTTTATTTTTGTATGTTTGCTCTGTTGTTCTTACACTGGTCTTTTTTCCCAATGTAACCATGTACTAGAGCAGCGGGTGTAACGTACAGAGAAGCCTGAGATGATCCCCAGCCTTGAAAGATCCTATATGGCTGAAAATAATCAGCTCCTGGGAATCAGTAGGGAGCCCCTCATGGAGCTGCATCCAGGCCAGCTGCCATGAGATGGGTATGGCTGACTGTGAGCAAAGACTTGACTGTGGAGAGATGCGTTGGCTGTGCACAGGTGTCTGGGCACATCCCTCTTCCATGTGCCAACTGGAGAGGAGTATAGAAGTGCTCCTGTCTGTGCACTGGCACGTACTGGAACTGGATCATAGATTTGTTAGAGGGCTTCTCTCTTTAGGTGCCGTGGCCCTTTTTCAAAACTAAAACATCAGCATCCGAAATTTCCTCTCAGACCCCCCCATAGCACCTGGGCAATTGAGAAGAAAGTGTACTGCTCTCCTTGTGTGCTGGCAAATGTTGGGTGCGCCGAGTGCCTTTTCCCGTCTGGAGCAGGCTGGCCCGTTCAGCGTCAAACATGCTACATCTCAGGTGTTTGAAAGCTGAGCTCTGTCAGGAGTCACATCTGCTCCGTGCGTTTGCCTCCCAGACTGCATCCTGTGTGCCCGGGCACAGGCCATGTCCACGTCTGATGAGCACCACCGGCAGCTTCACTGCTCACTGCTTTCGCAGCCTGTTCCAAGCAAGGGGGCTGGACAACCTCTGAGTTGTTTTCTTCCTTAAAATCCCTATGGTCGGCTGCATTTCAGCAAAGCTTGGGGATCGTTGGGCTCCCACAGTGTGGTGCGTGGCACTGGAAGTAGTGTGCCTTGGTAGGCAGTGCAGCTCCTCTGCCGTGCGCTCAGCCCATCTGCTGCTGCGCAAGGGCTCGAGGCCAGCCCCACCAAGGCCTGGCTGCGGAGCGGTGGCTGTGCTGGCTATGGAGCCAGTGGCCTTGCCATGTGTCGGCATATTTCCTTGAAGGAAAGTCAGGGTCTCATGGGTGACATGAAGACTAACCCAAGTATCATTTCTCTCACTTCGATGGTATTTTCCCTTGTATTCCTCCTTGAGTAGCTGCCTTGGGACCAGCCTGATGGTGGCTAGTGTGAAGGAGGCTGTCCAGCTGCCCCTTTCCAGCATGTGGACAAAAGCAAGTTAAAGCAGTGTCCATCTTGTGCTCTGGTTACTCCATCTCTGCTCTTCCTGGGAAGTGGCAAAGCCTCTTTTGCCTAGTTCCTCTGGAGCGAATACACAGCTTGTAGCTCAGTGCTAGAGCAGGGCACAGGCAGTTTCCCTTCCATTTCCATGGCAAAGCTCCAGCTAACTGAGCCGGGTGACTTTCTCCCCTTCTCTGTTTCACTTGCGAAACAAGGCCTTTAGAAACCAGAGTTTTAACCCCTTTCTTTGCCTTTGAGTCATCTCCATGTACTGGGCTCATTTGTCATTCACCCCGTTGTCTCAACAGGGAACCCTTTCGATTGGCGGCAAAGAAGTGACCCTTGAGTATACTCCGTGCCCAGAGTTTTGGCGCTGCAAACGTGTAAGTACGCGGTCAGGGAAAGCTGTGTTCTTCCCCTGCTGGCTTTTTTGGCAGTGGTAGCCGAGAAGAGCATTAGACATTTCCTCAGTGACTGAAGAGCCTTAAGGGTGAAACCTGTCCTGAATCTCTTGCATCTTCTAAGCTTCTGTGTTTCCCCTAGCTTTTTTTGTTACAATCTATGAGTGCATGTTTCTTTGGTACAGGTAGCCAGTGCCTGTGTACAGAGCAACTTCACTCCTATGCAGTGGCTCCCTTTTAACATGTGAGACTGGGGATGTGTATATAGATCCATTCCCCTTAAAAGCCAAAATGAGGTATTGATTTTGCCAACCAAAAGGGAGCTAGTTTTTGCTCTGGTCTGCATGTGTAACTGTGAGTGTTTCCACTGCCTGGATAACTAGGGCTTTTACCTCTGTAATAGTGCAAACCTCCTGTTTGTGTCCACACAGGAACTTGTGATTGAGATGTGAGTGTAATAAGTGCAGTGTCCAGGCAGTAGTTAATACAGACTGGGCCTTGCCCCTTTCTAGGGTGGCACGATTGCTCAAGTGCCAGTTTTGTTCCCGTGCTCTTCCCATGGGTTGTCCAGAACAGATGCTTTCACCTACAGTAGCCTGGGGAAGAGTGCTAGAGTGAAGAGCCAGGGTTGTTGCCCTCATTCCCACTGACTGCAAACCAAAAGGTTGCAGCAGGGTGGGAAGGGGTTAGTTCTTGTACTCCTGCCTTGTGCACTGAATCACACTGGTGTATGAAGACCCTCGTCGAGGCTAACTGGACACACTCCAGCTGCCAGCAAAGCCACTATTAGGGACTGCTTCTATCCTCGTCTGTGCTTGCAATGCTCCAGGGATCAGGTAGAGACAGAAGCATCATGCAGTGGTTTCGCAGCAGCTCTCAGTGCAACGAGAAGTAACTGGAGTATACATCCCTACAGTTTTTGTGCACAAGCATGGCCTGAAAGAGCCATTTTATGCCTCAGAGCATTTGCAGGACCTCAGTTAGAAGAAAAACTAGTATGAAAGAGAATCAGTGCATCAAGCAAGAGCTTGAACAGGAAGTTAGGGACGCCATATTCAGAGAGATCAGGGATGGTGAGGCGCTCAACTCTTTTCACAGTGGCTCTGAGATAACTGTCCCAGCCCGTTCAGCTTCACCTCTTAGTTGGCAGATGTCTGTTTGTTGACTGTCCCTGTGCAGAGAATTATATCAGCATGTAGAAGTGTCTTTTAGCTCAGATAAGGACTTCGTCACTACTTCAGGAGTCAGCTGAGACAGGAAAAAACAAAGGTAGCTGCATTCTCTGAAGCAATAGGGTAGCTGGCAGTATGGTGTCTAGCATGGAGCTTTTCGGCCCAGCATCACTTGGGAGGGGGAAAGGTCCCGTCTGAGTTACTAGTGAAGTACCTCAGTGGTGTGAACAAACCTGTGCTCAGAAGTTGTGTGAAAATCCTTCTGTTCCCGAGCCAATCCCAGCTGTGAGCCGTGGGAGCTTTTCCCTTGCGCTCCAGCCAAGGCTTTGCTTCCTTCCTGCTGCCATTGCCTGTTCCCTCTCTCAGACTCTCTCTGTAACTTTTCCATGGCTGTAACTTGCTTTCCAAAAGCACTGCAGGGTTTGGCCCTCTGGAGTACTTTGCTCCCACTACCTTCAAAATGTGACTGCCTCATGCTGTCCATCTTCCATTGCAGTGTAAGGTGTGTACTGTGGGCTACAGATCTTCCTGCTCCTATTGCAAGCTCCCAAGAGATGGTGAGTATATCTGGTCCCCCTTGCATTTTATTTGTTAAAAGTTTCATCTGCCCTAACAAGTAAATTTCTGTCTTCTGGTTTCTCTGTGCTTGTGGTGGATTAGCTGAGCCACTGTATAGGGGTATTACTAATCTTGCTTCATCTAGACCCTTTTCCCTGTCCAACGTAAAGATGTTGCATGTGGAGGTGCTGCTACCAGGCTCTCTCTGTTCTTGTGAGGTTTGGTGGAGAGATGTCTTACTGCACAAGGCCTTTCCTTCCTATTGTTTTGGCATCGTTCCTCACCCCCAGTGACACAGGTTGTGTGTCCTTCAGGACTGTGAGCTGGTACTGCTGGCCATAGGCGAGATGTCTTCCCCGCAACCTACCTTCCTTGGCAGCTGCAGCTGCATGTTTTCAGTGTTAGTGATTTGAGGCTCCCCAGATCAGAGGTGAATCCAGGACTTGAACTGCTAAACTCACTTTGCTGACTGGAAGGCTGTTGCTCCCAACAGTGCGGAGCCTCCTGCAGGAGCTTCTCCCCACCCCACCAGCACCTCTGCTCTTCTGGGCTTGAGGGAGCTAGTGCCAAAGCAACACTTTCTTCAGGAACTACTTTCTTTGGATGAGCAGGTATACCAGGCGCTGTATAAGCTTTGACTCTACTGCTGTTTTTCAAGTCGATTTCTGATATTTTGCATTTCTTACCCGCATATCCTAGGCAGAAGGTCATTAAAATATCTGCTGGTGCAGAGCTCCATTTACTGAAGCACTGTCCCTGTGGATATTGTGCTTTCCTTTCACTGTGACTCCTCCAGCAGCATTATGGAGGCAGAATTCATATAACTGCCTTCCTTGGTCAACACAACTGCATATTGTAATCAAAACTGCCAAGGATCAAATTAAACAGAGCCTTTAAGATGCTGTGAAGACTGACTGTGGTACATGCCTCTTACTGCCCTGGGTTTTTTGGTTTTGTTTTTTTTGATTGTGAGAATGCTTGTAATAAGGTAACCCCTGCATGACTGTCCCTTAATTGCTAGGTGAGATAAGTGAAGTCTCTAGGTATATGCAGTCATTACTGCAGCTTTGCATGAGTTTTTGCCTGCTGTGTGACTGATGGTCTTGAAATGGATTTAACATGCCTCTCTTACAGGGAGCAGAGCAGGTCCAGAGTCCAGAGGTGGTTCTGAGGGAGAGGACACCCCGGCTGAGCAAGAATTCAGTAAGAGAATTGCTCTCTCCAACTCTGGAGTTATGCTTATGTTCTTTGGGGTGGAAGTTGTTTAAGGGCCATGTTTTTAAAGGTATGGATGAAAACATGTAATTTGCATGAGCAGTTCTCACAGCTGCACATGCAGACTGGTTTCATATGCAAATTTTACATGGGGTGCTACTCATGGAGTATAGCCAAAAGTCTTCAGGCTGCAAGCTGGAGACAAATTAGTACAGGACTATCCAACATGAGCTGTGCTGACAACCAAGCAGGTCAGTGTGCAGCTGTCTCAACATTTGTGTGCTAAATAGTTGCACGTTCTGCTGTGTCTCTTGCTTCCCGCTGCCCAAACAGAACGAGAGCTGGGAGATGCTCTGTGGCAGCATTTAAAGGGTACAGCTTCACTGTGCTGAGTCTTGAGCTCTCATTTCCTCCTCTTAGTGGGAAGAGATCTCAAGATCTCAACAACAGGTGAAAGCTGGTGACATCTGATTTTGCAGCCCCACAGCTTAGACTTCCCTTTCTAACAGCTTTAGAAACTCAGCCAAGGATCTCTTTTGAAGTGAGGCCAGATATTTCAGGGGCCCTCAAGCACCTTGATGGGCTTTGATTTTCTCTGTATTGCATAGCTAGCCTGTAGCGAGGAGGGGTTTCCATATAGTGCCTACCTCATCTGTGGTGAGTAGGTACCTAATAAAATCAGTGATTGAATTATGCTGCATTTCACTTAGTAATCATAGCTGTCTGTACCTAGTTTTCTTTTAATATAGAGATGGAGTGACAATTACTAGTCTGTGATACTGCTCAGCTATGGGTGTTTAAGAATACATCAGGCATAGTAACAATATCACTGCAAGGTGGGTCGTCATGGACCTGGATGGGCCAAATCCATCCTTGATTCATGTTTGGCCAGGCAAAAGCCAATACCAAAAGGAGGCAGAAAAGCCTCTTGGCTCTGACAGGAGAGGTCAGGTGAAGGACCTCAATGTGAAACAAGGCTATGGAAGGATGAGCTATGTATCTAGCTTTCCCTTTCCACACTTTGTGTCTATAAAGTGTTAAGACATGGGGTATGCAAAGGGCATAATAGGTTAAATAGTCTTTTCTAAAGCCAGCTGCTCCAGTGGCCAGAAGGCAGTGGAAGAAAACATTTGCTGAAACACTGAATATGGAGCCAGTCCATATCTCTTCTCTAATAGCAGAGACAAAGCTTGAAAAACCTGAGCAAGAGTTATCAGGACAACCAGGATCTCCAAAGCAGCCTCTCCAGCCCTCAGCTCCTGCTCCACAGCAGGAGTGCCAGCCTCAAGAACAGGAGCCAAGGAAGAGAGATGAAGGGAGAGAGCGGCGGCCCTCACAGGAGAAGAGAAGGGACACGGACCGTCACCAGGAACTGCCTTCCCAGAGAGAAGCAGAGGAAACCACACCACAGGACAGTGGAGGAAGCAGAAGTGAGTGGCAGAGGGGCCAAATTTGGACTCCCGATGATTGTGTTGCATGAGGCCATCAGCAGAAGGGGTAGCATTTCACTAAAACCTCTGGATGCTGTTTCCATATGGTAAAACTCCTATATGGCTGAACTCATTGGAGGAGGGGCCTCCTTTCTCCTCTGTTTTCTGGGAAGGGAAGGTGAGCAATTGGAGAGGGTAGTCTGAGCATCTTGCAAACAGGAGAGAAAAAAGAGGCGGCTTCCAGACTCCAAAGGGGCCAGCAGCTCAGGGCCTGCTCCCCAGCCTACTCTCCCTCTTTCAGTCCAGGTCAGTGCAGACACCAGGCCATATCACTCCTCCTTCCCCTTTCCTGGAACCATCCTGGACCAGAGCAGAGCTGTGTGTGTGGTCAGTGAGTCCTACTCAGGTGGAGTCACTTTATCCCAGAGGGAGAGGGGAGAAGGAATGGGTCCCCACATGATCTTGCTGCGCTGCAGGCCTGCATCAGGGTGTGAAGTGTCCAGAGAGCCCTTCGCTCTCTAGTGAAGTCTGAGCAGCTGCAGAGCGGAGAGGAGTCAGAAACCTTTGCTTCCCATCACTCAGCCCTTGAACTACCACTGCYCCCTTTGTCGAGAGGTTTTCATAGATGGCAGCGCTGTGATAACAGGCTCTGTTGCTATTGCCCTGCACTGTGGCATATCCTAGCTCCTGGGGCTCATTGCTGCTGTAGGATGCTGAATTGCAGGGAGGAGAGTTGTGCTTTGCTGCCATTGGGGTCTGTGGATGACGCAGCCTTGGCCCTTGCACAGGGATTCCTTCTGCATAATTCAGCAGTGACTGTGTTTATGCTTGGTGCCAGAACTGGGAAGGCAGAACTGCACTGAAAGGAGACTGGCACATTGAGCTCCTCACCCAGCGAGTGAGGATTATGCAGTGTTTAACTGCAAGAAGTCATGCCATTGCAGCGGGTGGTTTTAGTTTTAATCCTGCTGTCACAGTAAACCTGGATCTGAATTGATCTTTTTTTAATACTTTTTGTCTCCCTGCCACCTTTCTCTTTCTGCTTCTCAGCAATTATGCTGAAGCGTATTACTCGATTCACCCCACCGGAAGTGATCGTGGGGCTCCTGGCCCCATACGTGCGTCTTTCCACGTCCAGTGTGCGCATCATGAAGAACAAGGCTGGCCGGATGGGGCAGACCTATGGCTTCATTGAACTGGAGTCACATGCTGTAAGTAGCTTCCTGCTTTCACACACTCCCTCTCTTGGCATCTGTAGGCAGTAGTAGCAGAGGAATCTTAGGAATGTAGGAAATAGCTGTATTTGTGAGGTAGCTGTCCTGAAGCTGTGGCCTCTCCTGCTTGCCTGGCTAGATGTAGGGAGAATCTGTTTGCTCTCTAGCTTCAGGAGCCAAAGATTAAGTCTGTCATCACAGCTGTGATGCTGAATGAGTTTCTTTCCTTGGTGCGTCTTGTTGTAGACCCTCCCAAACTTAAGCATCTCTTGCATAGATTTTTTTGTTTGCAGGGGCCTCAAATTTAATGGTCTGTATTTGCAAAAGGTGCAAATCTTAATTAACAGGCAGTGCCACACTGGAAGGTTCACATTTTCTCCTTAGTCAGGGCGATACCCAGACTGCGTATCTGTGTTTAACATTGGTCCAGAGGGTATTCACAAAGTCTTTGGGGCAGCAGCAACCACTGTGCTGCATGGTCAAGCGGCCCTAGGAGAATGTGGATCTTAGCTGGCTGCTGAAAATGGTCACAGGACAAGCAGAGAACTACCAATGCATATATCCTTTTTGTGTTATCTTAAATACCTTTCACTAATGTTTAGACAAGCACATTGTATTTCATGTCCTAGCGTGGTCATCCAGGTGCTGCTCTTAGGCATAAAGCCTTCCCTTCAGGCAGATGGGATTTGGGAAATGGGCTTATGTTTCCTTCTCATGAATGTAAAATTCTCCTTTCGTTTCACAGGAGGCACTGAGGTTGCTAAAGATACTGCAGAATCTGGATCCCCCAATCTGCATTGATGGACGCACGGTGGAAGTGAATCTTGCTACAGGCAGGAGAAGGTATGGATAGATGAGGCAGGAGAGCTGTCCCTTGTTGTAAGGCTAGAACTGCACTGTCGGCCTGAATGCCTAAAGGTTGGCACATGGATTAGCACAGAAGTTCCTACAACCTAAAAATTGGTTGGAGAGGTGAATTGAAGGCATCAGAGCAGAAGCTTCAGTGATTGAGCAGTATGGGATGAATCATTTTATCAGGTGACTTCCTCTTGTTGTCCAGCCATCAAATCCCATTCTGAGGAGGTTAACGGGTTTGGCTTTTTAAAAAGCAGTTGGAGAGAATTGCCTTTGCTGATTCAGCAGAGAGTGTTGGCATAATTTTTGTGGCAACAGTCATCTACACGGCCTTTCTTTGTCCTGGGATGAGCGCAATCCAACGGGTGGCCAGAGAAGATGCCCTTCCTGTCTTTGTGGTCCTGCTGATCGTTTTGAGTACTCTGAGGTTACTGTGAAGTCAGACAGGCATTAACCTGCAGCCTTTATCTCCACAGGAATGACTATGGGGAGCACGGCGACAATTCCTACTATGGCCCGGTAGGTCTGCACAGCTTCCCAGCAGCTAGCGGAGAGGGAAGGGAGCACCAGGGGGAATAGACCTGACTGTTAGGCTTCTCCCTTTGGACTGCTGAAATGTCAGCATGTTGAAGGTGGAATGTTCACCTAAGGCTGAAGTGTGCTCTTCACTGCCACTGTGCCAATAACACCGGGATTATAATGTGCACAGAAGTGCAGTGCAGAGTGCAGATGCTGCTTGAGAGAGTGCTGGGCTGGATTATTGTATACTGCACACTTACAGAGTGACTTACTCTTCCTTACTGCTAGTGTTACTGGGCTGCAGGGCCATACAGAATGGGCTGGAGATTTCGATGTGGATTACCCTGAGCACCTGATGTAAAGCTTCAGTGAAGCTGGTCTTGTGCCTTGCAACACTGCTGGTTGTTCTGTTAGATGAAAAGCTACGTCTGCCTGATTTCTATTTAGAGTAGTTAAATGATTGTTTTCCTGAACTCTGAGCCTGTGGGAGGGAGGAAAAACAATATGATGTTTGTCAGAGTCTCTGATCTGTTTGTGTTGTTCACTTATTCCAGGGCAGAAGGGGCATGAGGGACAGGAGGGGCGGCGAATCACAGAGACGCACCAGAGCACAGTGTAAGCTAAGCTCTGCCTCACTCCTACTGTGGAGTCTTTTCTTCCTTAAAAGGGCACTGACATGTAGAAATCATCCAGAAAATATTTTAAAAGGCTAAAAGTAGGTTTGCTTGCTACACCCACTTCTGAGTTCCCTTGCCAATTTTGTTTAGTCATATTTTCCTATTCAATAATGTGTTTTTCTCTCCTCTTACTGTGCAAAAGCTACAAGCAGATAAAGGAAAATTGCTGCTTGCTTTCCTTGTTGTGTCAAACTGATGGGACAAAATCAGCCTGGCAATTACCAGATGAGATGGAAGAAAATATACTCTATGCAGCAGTGCCAGTAGCTGAAAAACTCTCCTGATTATTTTACTAGTGTATATGCAGTACTGCTGAGCTCTGTCTAATAAGAGTTTGGAAATGAGAAACATTCCTCATATTATGGGGGTGCCTAGCTCTGGATTTCAGCTATTCCTGTAGAAGCAGTTGGCTCTTTCTTTTCAGGGGCTTTTGTGCACCTGTGGGGCAGAGGGGAGCAGGAGAGAGTCATTGCTTAAGAAAGGAGATTTTGTTTGTAAGAGGGCAGATCTTCCTTGTTCACAAGGGTAGGTGGAAGCAGAGCTGAAACGCATCACCCCATTCTTTGGGAAATTACTGCATTTCAGGATATCTTTGTCCAGTCAGGTGTTGTCATCTGGTGATCTCAGCACAAACACTGTTAGTGTGTTCTGATGGGGAAGTTTCTCCAGAGTTCTAAAACAGAAGGATTGTGAAAACCCATCTCCCTTCTTACTAACTAAAGAATGAAAGATGTAGGTAGAGTGGTGTGAAGACACTCATGCCTTCCTTGCCAGGATAGAAAATTTCTTCTTTCTCTCTCCTGATCCTTTCACCAGTGCAGTATTTGCTGGTGCTTTTGTCTTTGTAAAAGGCAAGTTCTCTCTTTGGGATTTTCTGATGTTAACTTTTATCTCTCCATTCAGCTCCATCAGATGTGTCCACGTACATTTATGATCCTGAAACTGGGAATTACTATGATCCCATAGCTGGGACATACTACGACCCTAGGACTCAGGTAAGCGCGCAGGAAGGAAGCTTTACACATAGCACGTTCCTACAAACTGCCCTTCTATGAATAGCTTTTGCAGCTAGAGCCTGAGGAGGGCTGGGATGGGACAGCATAGAGGTGCCTTTTCCTCTGACTATATAAAAGGGATCCCTGTTCCAAAATATCAACTCCATGGGAGGCAGGGCTAGGAACCCATTAGCTGTGTGTTGAACCATTTACCTTGGCCTGTGAAGTCCTACCTTTGGAGGGCTTTTAGACTCCTCTTTGTTGAACAGACTTATAGACAGAGCATCCTTGCTAGATTTTACTGGAGATATGAGACTTAACACTGTCTACTAAAAGAGGGACAGCAGAACTCTGTTTTCTTCTGGGATCTCTTTGCTGCCCCAGCCCAGACAGTGATAGTTACAAGGATGCCAAAAAAGAGCCATCTGCAAAGGTTCCCTGGGACTGTCGTTTTGTTTCCACAAGACCGTCCATGCTGCTGCTGAGACTGGGAGAGCGGGACACTGCTCTGCTGACCTGGCTAGAGTAGACAGTCTTCTGCCTCAGCAAAGTCTTAAAGCCTTGGCCCCCAGCTGTCTGAGGCTCTGCTGTACAGTCCCTTCTTACTGTGCTGTCTCCCCAGCCTAATAAGGACTCAGTCATGTACTGAGAAGGTTGGCAGGGTTTTGGCTAAGTCTGTTCCAAATGCCTTTTTCAGAGAGAAGTCACGATAGACCGAGAAGCCTGCTCATCACCTACGGAGAGCAGAAGAAGGCGGCATGGGAGCCAAGAAAGGACGAATGAAAGAAAGGAGCCACACAGCAGGGACAATAGGGACAGAAAGGAGAAAGGGAAAAATACTTCTGCTAAGGTAAATTCCTTCTGCAGTCACCATGGTCAGAGATCTGAGGCCAGGAGGCTGAGGTAAGAAGTGAGGTTAGAAAAAAAGAGTCAGAGTAGTTTACAGAGGATTCAAAAAGGGAGGAACAGTGAGAGAAAGTGGTGGAATACATGTAGTCACCAGCAGGCTGGGAACATGGTTTGCTCTCTGGCCAGATGGGAACAAGATCCCAAAATTCTTCTCTCTTGTGACATGAAGTCAGGGCTTCTTACCCTTTCCTCGTGGTAAAGGATTCAGAAACATCCCTGTAACTGGAGACACACTCACACTGCTGAAAACACCCAACTGTTGTAACAGAGCCAGCGAAAAATAGCAGAGATGTTTGAACATACCAGGTTAGATAATAACAGAGATTCAGCCCTGCCCTAACCACAATTCCTGCTCCCACCAAACATCACAGACAGACTGGAAGGCGAGGCAGGCAGTGCGGCTGGACTGCAAAGGTCAACTGAGATATAATGCAGAAATTCCCCCCCTCCCATTTCTCCTGCCCACCTGATTTCCATGGATGCTCAGAAGTGGTTTCCCAGTTGCTGCATGCACTCTCTGACCCCTGTGCTGCTGATGGCCTAATGCCTATTTTTTTTTTTCCAGAATGAGCCTGGAGAGGAGAGGTTCTTTGCAGAGGATGTCTTCAAAAAGCCATTACCTCCCTCTGTGAAAAAGGACGAGAGTGCAAGCCTGGTAAGATGGTGCATAGCACTTGTTTTGCCCTGGTCAAGCATGAATAGCTAAACTAGAGCATTACCAGCCTAGTACTCTGCAGAGCAAGTAGATGTGAAACTTTACCGCAGCCTATTCTTTATGCTGCTCAACATACAAGTAAGTGAGTGTCACAGGCTTGTCCTGTTGCAGTGCTGGGTGATTATAGTATGTGGTGTTCTCTGTCCAGAAAAAGGAACACCTTGAAAACACCACAGAGCTGTGTTGACAGTGGCCATATGTTGTGCCACAGACTCAGCAGAGAGAGCTGTTGCAGTTATCCTTTCTCCTCCCTGCCTTTAGTACTTGTTCTGTGGCTCATCCCTCAATGGGAAGCAGGATTGTAACTCTTCCAGGAGTGGTGGGGTTTCTCTGCTCCGTTGCTTGACAGGCTACGGGGGTGGCCTGGCATGCAGTCTGTGCCTGGGTGCTCTCCACGTCCTTTGTGCAAGTGGAAGTGTATAAATGTGACTTGTCCCTGCCCCAGCTCCCCCACTGGTCTGTGGCACAGCTGGGGCTGCTGTCATGGTCCAGCAGAAGGTGGGAGTGGAGCAGGCTGGGACTGCACTGAGAGCTGCTTCAGCTGTCTCTAAAACCAAGGGCGTAACCCCAAGGGAGAGACTCTTGGCCACACCAGAATGGAAATGTCTCCCACCAGAAGCACCACCTTCTTTCTACTTGGAAGCCGGTTAAATGGGTGCATAGCTGCTGTGTGCAGACTTCCCCTAGGACCAGTTTGTGGCAGTCTTAACACCCCATTTTGACTGTTTCAGAATGAGTCTGGAGAGGAGAAGTTCTCTGCAGAAGATGTCTTTAAAAAGCCATTACCTCCCTCTGTGAAGAAGGATGAGAGTGCAGCCCCGGTAAGACACGCCCTGGAACTGATATTTTTTCTCTTGATCAAGCCTGGGTAGACGACTAGGGGGGTTCTCCAAAGCCTGGCTGTGACTTGTGCGGCAGACTTGCCAGCTTCTCCTGCCAGAGAAGGGAGCATTGGAGAGAGAACAGCAAAGGCAGTTTGCTTTATAATGCTGAGCTTGTTTGGGGGGCTCTAGCACAGGGAAAATTTGAGACTAGCATCTGAGCAAGGTCTCCTCACTTGAGCAATTGTCATGCAGAATACTCTTCCAGCCTGCCTGTGGACTGAGCAAGGCCAAACCTCACTGATTCTTATTGCTGGAAGAAGTGACTGACAGCCATGCCATGCCAAATAGCTGCTTCTTTGGTCAGCATCTTGTGTTTAGGTGTGTAGCAGATTGGGAAAGCCTGACACCAAAGCATGACCTGTGTTGAGAACAGAAGAGCTTCTACCCTGTGGTGTTTAAATGCCCGTCAGCCAATTTCTTTCCATCCCTGCCCAGGCTGCTGGGGTGTTGCTCTCTAGCTCTTGGGCTGGAACAGAGACAGAAGGGTTGGGGAGACAGGTTGGGGAAGCAGAGCCCAACGTGGCAGAGTAGGCTTGATGCTGTAAATTGTCACACTTTTCTGCCTCTCTCTCTCAGCCCAAGGCGGTGAACCCTCTGATAGGACTTCTGGGAGAGTATGGAGGAGACAGTGACAATGAAGAGGAGGAGGAAGAGGAGGAGCAGTCACAGGCACAGTGGATGCCGCCTCCCCACCCACCAGCACAGCGCGAGGAACAACCAAGGAAGGCCAAGGCCAGCGACGACAAGCTGACTGACTGGAACAAGCTGGCCTGCTTGCTGTGCAGGAGGCAGTTTCCCAACAAGGAAGTGCTCATCAAGCACCAGCAGCTCTCCAACCTACACAAGGTACAGGGAGCTGGTGGCTTGGGGGCTGCACGTGTGCAGCTTTGTGCTCTGTGGGGAAAAATACAACAGTTGGGTGGGAAAAACTGTGCCGAGTTTGACACGAGCAAGCAAAGTTCCTATCGAAGCCGTGTTCAAAGCCTCCCATCACAGGCTTATAACCAGCTCTGTCACTAACTAAATTGGAGCAGACTTCTGACCAGCAGGCATAAATAACACCACCCTGGTAGACACTGTCAAGAGGAGTGTGTGTTAACAGCTTCATAGTCTGTAGGCTTGCAGGCAGCTCTGTGACGCAGTGGAGTATATCATTTCACGCAGGAGAGCACTAGCCCCACCTCAGCATGCTGGAGCTGTGGGAAGGGGACCTGAGCTGAAGAGCAGGGATCCAGCCCATCTTGCATGGGGCTACAAGCAGGTTCCCTAGGCATTGCATGGGCTGCCTGCTCCTGCCATGTGAGTGCCGACGGTACTCTGTGGAAATATGCCTGTAACATCAGGCTGTGACATTTCAAGCCATAGTGAGATGGCTCAAGCTTGGGGAGAGTGGGGTGTTCGCAGGCTCGAGTGTGATAGTAGTAAGATAGTAGTGAGAGATAGTAGTAAGAACTTATTTAGCACGTGCCTCCCCATGTCCTGCGCTACCTTCAAGTTCTTCCTGCTGGGAGGACCAAACTGCATGCTGGTTAAAATAGGCTAGGTAGCCTGCTCTGCTGTGGAAGAAGAAAGGCTCCTGTGGAGGAGCAGGCATTTTGGGCTGCATGGGAAGCCTTTGCATCTAGCATAGYGCAGGTGCAAGAGCATGCTGTTTTTATCTGTGCTCCTTATGGGCACAGCAGATGACCCTAACAGCTCGTATCCTCTGCTGACACTGGCTTCTGCTTTCCTCCTTCCAGCAAAACCTGGAGATACATATGAAGATCAAACGGTCTGAGCAGGAACTGGCATATTTGGAGAAAAGAGAGCGCGAGGTGGGTCTGTGGTGCTGGGCAGACTTCTGCTTGTGGTCCTGCGCTAGGGGAGTGCTGGTCCCAGACAGACCCACTGCATATGCAATTGTTTCAAGAGGTATCAGGCTGCAGCCTGGGCATCAAATGCCTCCCAAAGAGCTTTACACTGGGCTGTGGGACACACATTGCATTTGGACCTGTAGGTAGTGCTGTGACTTCTAAGAGCAGGTTCCCTTCTTCCAGAAGGGGGTCGGAGTGTGGTTCTGTTGCCCAGCAAGGCAGTGTTAAGCTTTGTGCTAAGTGGGTCCCAGATTTCCATCCAAAACAGATGCAGTTTGTGGGCCACTGCTGCCCAGCCAGGAATGGGGAGAGCCGTAGCTGCCCCTTGTTCAGAAGCTAGCAGGGCTTCTCCCAGTGCCATAGCTGGAAGACTGCAACCACAGGTCCAGGTCAGCCTGACAGATGCCATCAGCACAGAATAAATGGACTGTGTGTTCTACGAACATCCAGGGTTTGTGGGTCTCCAGGACACGTTTCTGCTCACCTGAGGATTAGTGGCTGAGATGAGACCTTGCTGCAGAGCAGTCTCCTGTGGGATGTTGAATCCTTCATGGCTCCTTTACTCACTTTGTTCTTTCTCATATGAAGGGAAGATACAAAGATAAGGGAAACGACCGGAGAGAGAAATACCAGCAGATGGATTCACCAGAGAGGAAACGATTCAGATACGATCGGGACTCAGAGAGGTAATGACTGCTGTTGGTTAGATTTTTGGGGGGCTGCTGATGGCAGAATGGCATGTGAGCAGCTGGTGTGCCAAGGCTAGGAATCTGCTGGTGGGGAAGATCTGCAAGGATAGCAGCCTGGCAAGCTGTGACTCTTGCACACAGAGGTCCCCAAAATGTGAGTCTGTTGTGCGGTGGGACTTCCCTGAGAAGGCAGGAGAGAGAAGAAAGCAGAGACAAGCTGTCAAGTGCTGGACTGGGGTGGTGGGAGTTGTGAGGGTGCCTGGCCAGGCACAGGAAGCAGAGGGCGGTCTGTTCGCAGCCGCCTCATCCTTAAGACATTTGCTGTCCTCCTGCCTAGGCATGGAGCCATCAGGAGAAAGAGCAAAGCTGTGTTTTGTCTGTTCCACTGACTCAGAAAACACTAGGAGCCATTTCCACCTCATTCAGAGTAGGAGGAGGAAGAAAGCACATGCTCTGCAGAGCTCTCAAAAGGCGCGCCTGCTGTGAGCTCATGTGTTCCAGTGGGCTGAGGAATTGCGAGGCCTCTGTTGAAGACGAAACTGGTTATGTGCCTGTTTGCTTCTGATACAACACCTCAGGAAGGAGACCTTTCCTTCATGTCTTGCAGTTTGGAAATCTGTATCTTGTCTTCCCTCTCTTTCCCTGGAAGAGCTGTGGATAACCAGTTTGCATGCAGTGTCATCAGAAAGTGCTGGAGTGCACTTCACTGAGTGCAGGAAGCTATTTTTATGCTGGACAGTTTTCAAAACTATGAGTTCTGTAAACGGTCTTGGATGAATAATGACCAGGAGGGAGAAAGTATGTCCTAGTCAACACCACATCAATTGAGCTCAGTGACCACAGCTCTCGCAGCACTGGAAGAAACAAAAGATCTAACAGAACAGCAGGCATTAGACGTCACTTTCTTGCTGTTGCTAAAACCCAGATTAAGAAATACAAAGCATTTGCACAAAATGCTCCTGGGCTTCTCATACCATAAATATTTTGGAGCCTGAGCTCATTTCCTGTGCCCTGGTTTATTCTTCCCTGAGGTTGGACAAGGAATTATGTCATCAGAGCTGTCTGAGCCCTGCACGCAGAATGCAGAGTGTTGAATTTCTTGGGCAGAGTGCTTCTTGAAAGCAACTTGGGTATCTCTCAGGAGAGGTCGAGATGTCCATGGAGGTGCCATTAGTAGTGCTAAAAATCCCTGGCATGTGTCTGAAGCACCACAAAGCTGCATAATTGCTTCTGTCTCTTTTGCAGTGACTATGACCCAAGGATTGAGAGTAACAACAAAGGAAACCGAATGTTGCAGTCCCCAGGGTGGAAGAAAGGCCTGGGCCACAACCAGCAGGGCACAACCTCACCAGTGGAGGTAAATCTTCCCTTTCCTTCAAAACAAATCACTGTCTTTCAACTGGTAATGTCTCCTGAGACAGCTGGAGGGAATTCGCAGCTGGAACAAGAGTCAATCTGCAAGAATCATCACCCACTTGATGGAGTATTGTGTGCGCACTGATTAAATCTGCAGGCTGGGAGGGGCTGCAGGCATGTCAGTAAGAAAGGATTAGCATGTGTATGGATCTGGAGGGCTGAAAATAGAGTAACAGTGAGTAGGGAGGGCATGAGCATCTGATTAATACCTGTACAAAGTCACCAGCAATGGGCAGGAGAAGGGCTGGTGTTTGAACTGGTCACTAGCTCGATGCTCTGCAGCCGTGTCTGGCTGGGATGAAAAGGTGAACTTCCTGGGAGGCGCGAGTGTAGCCAAAGCCTGCAGGACACGTGCTACTATTTGTCTGCTCTACTTAGCACTTGTGAAACCTCAGCTGCAGTTCTGAGCACTGGACTTTGAGAAGGGTATACCAGGGTACACCATTGGATGAGGAGCAGATTCTCTACCACTGAAGAGCTTCAGGGACAGGCAGGGTTGAGCAGATCCTGCCTTCTGGGACAGAGTGGCTTCTTATACCCCTGCCAGCTCTGCCCTCTGTGATGCTCACAGGAGCCTTAATTTGCTGGAGAGAATTTACCTGGGACAGTTTATTAGTTGCACTTGACATGTGTTTTTGAGTTGTCTTAAGATTGCAACCTGCAGTTTGAAATAATTTGAAATATTTTGTCCATGTTGGTGATTCCACAGACAGGTTGTTCACACCCACTGCTGCTTGTACCTGCCCCCGGGCACACTGCGGCAGTGGTTGTGTGATGGTTATGGGGGGCTGATCAAGGGCAAAAGGAAGGGTTGTTTTCTTGTGGGTTGTTTCCAGCTCCATTTGCCTTGCTCTGAAGCCCACACGGGCAGTGCTGAGGCCACAGTTTGACCTCAGGCTGCAGGCTGGCTTGAACACCACCTCTGTAGTGGCAAGAAAAGCATTTGGGCAGCTGCATGATGCTATGATTGGTCACGCAAGTAAGACAGGGTCTTTTCCAATGGATTATTCATGATTTCATTCACTGTGTAACCGCGCAGGTGGTTACCGCAGCACCGTAGAGGGGCAGCGAGGGGTGCAAGGGACTGATGGCTGCTTAGGCCAGCGTTCTGCAGAAATCTGTTCAGTGAGCAGCCTGAGATGCCCAGGCCTGGCAGTAGCAAGCGGCCTGGAGGGAACTGCTCTAATCCCTTGCCCTGGTGCCCAGGGGCACGTGGGCAGCACCAGCCCCCAGTGGCTGTGGTCACTTGCCGCGGTGGGTTTAGTTGCCTGGCTACTTCGCTGCGTGGTGTTAGCTCCTCTCCAAAGGGCGCTGCAACATGCCAGCACTGCTCATGTTGCAACATGGAGTTTGCAATCAAGTACATCATTGAAGGCAAACATTTGAGGCTTTGTGACATGTTTGTTCGAGCCCACACACAAAAAAATGCAAGATTCCCTCAGTTCAGATAGCAAGAACTGGCCCCAGCTGTTGTTTGGTCCTCACTGAGTGTTTTCTTGCAGCCATAAAATGGGCTTTGTCGAAAGCCAGCTCCAGCGATGTGCTCTGGGAGGTCTGACCTACAATCAGGCTCCCTGCGCTGGATGGGGGAGCTGATCACAAGGCACAGCCCTGGTGCAATTCCTATAAAGCCCTCCCAGAAGAGCCCTAGAGATGTGCTTTCTTCCCACTTCCCAAGTCCTGCTGGGCAAAGCCACGTGTCCAGTTCAGCCCTAGATAACTTTGATCTCTCAGCCTAATTGGTCACATCTCTGGTATCCAGATACATCATACTTAAAAGGAAATAAAACTTTCAGCCTTGGGCCTGTTCTCCTGGGCTCACTCTGGGCAGGTATAGCTGAATAATTTAGACACTGGCTGCAAAAGCCAGTCGTTAAAAACCAGTTGAAATTCAGAATGAGCAACCAGAGCCCGTGGGAATTCCATTAGAGGAGAGAACAGCTGAGCTTGTGCAAATGCAGGCTAACTGCAAACCAGCTCCCCAGGAGCCCAGCTCTCTTGCTGACGCTTTCCTTTGCTCTCTTCAGTCCTCGCGCACACGCAGCCACCTCTCGTCTGCTGCTGTCGCATGTTTTGGCTGCCTGCTCCTACGCTGTTGTACGCTAGTATTGCTCTCCCCAGCCAGTCCCTACAGTTCAGTTCTCTCCTGGCATTTGCTGCGTGTGTTTTTGTTGCTTGCAAAGCCCCAGTAGGTTCTCCCAAGCAGCTTTTGGGGGAACACAGTGTAGTACCTTGCCCCCTCTTCAGGTCCACAAGGGAGTAGTCAGCTAAATCTGTCCTGGAACAGCCAAGGGGAAGCCTTTTCTTTGTGGGCAGCAGACAAAGAGGAGAAATCACTAATAACAGCTGTGTCTGCTTTCAGGCAGAAAATCGGAAGAAGGGACCTGGCTTTGGGGCCCAAGGGAAGCCCGGCAAGAGGCAGTCCAACGAAACGTACCGCGATGCTGTCAGGAGGGTCATGTTTGCCCGCTATAAGGAACTTGAGTGAATGGTGGAGAATACCGCAAGCCTGTCTCTCTCCATCTCTGTCTCTTTCTCTCTGTGTCATGTTCTCTTGGGGTTTGGGGGTTTGGGGTTTTTTTGATTTTTTTTTTTTTTGAATTGTTAAGGTTTTGCTGCTAGAATTTTTTTTAATAAAACTGAAAATTTGTCAGCGATGTTTCACCATCTCTTCACTAAAATGACATGTTTTATAAGCGTGTGTTGTTTCAGAAGATTCCTGTCATCTTTTCTCCTCTGCTGATGAGGTCCCTGGGGCCTGTGGGGCTGGGACAGGTTTGCCCTTCGCTGCCTTGGCAGATCTTTCCCAGCTGCACTCAGGTGGTCGCTCAGTGGCTCCGCCAGCAATGTCACTGTCCTGCAGCAAGTTCCCTGCCAACTTAGGCACTGCGGGAGGCCTCTGAATGAGGCCTGTCTCTTAGGATATGCTCTCCCACACTCTGTACTGCTCTTCGAGATAACCATGTTTTCCCAAAATGCGTTATTAGACCAACCAAGTGAAGGCCAAACCAAGGCCAAACCTGACGTGGGATGCACAGGACTGACTGGTGCGTTCGGGCCTCGGCAAGCATCATCTCCTGCCTGTGGGCATCGCCTGTGTCAGCTCACTTCGAGCCCCGCCGCTTCCTAGCCGCCACAGTGCCAGCCGAGCAGCAGGAGGCTCATGCATGACAGCCTTGGGGAGGCTGCTCCGCCTCGCCGGCAGCTCCCAGTGTTTGGCCCCCCGTCCTTCTCAGACCTCCTTGGCTGGCCTTGCTGTGGCTGCCTGCCCTCATCGCCCGGCCCAGAGCTGGCCGCACCACAGCCATGCGCCCTGCCTGCCCCAGCTTCTCCAGCTCTTGTCCTTCAGGTTCCCGTGGGCTCCCAGGGGCAGCAGAGCACTGGCACAGGGCAGCGCTGTCTGCAGCATGTTGCAGCCATTGGTGGACAGCTGCTTGAGCATCCCTCACCTTGGTAGGCAGGACATGTTCAAGTCAGCTCCTAACCTCAACTGGCCCGGGCCATGGGCAATGTGTGGGGCCAAATGGCAAAGGTGAGCATGACATGCTGTGGCAAGCAGAACCACTGCAGGGTTTATTTCAGGAAAATCCTCTGGACCCACAGCGTTGGCCTTGCTGTGGCATGTCCAGGAAAAATAGCTTAAGGCAAGCTTTTTGGTGTGGCATGGCCAGAGTTTGAGCCTGGGCTGTCTCTAGGACTGAAGTGGCCCTGGCAGCAGAGATGGGACCCCAAAGGGGTCCAGAAAAACAGTGCGAGGCTATAGCCTCAGGGTGTGGGCTAGGCTGGGCCCTGGGGACACAGGAACAGGTCATCCCTGCAGTGTAGCAGCACCCGTGGGCCAAGTCAGGCCCCTCTGGCCTTTTGCTGGGGGTCATTCACCCCTCCTTTCCAGGGGCCTGCAGGGCCATTCCCCTTCAGCCAACCCAAGCAGGAAACATCCCTCCAAGGAGCTGGGCTCTTTCCAGGCCCTGGCACTGGGGATGCTGCTGGGGGTGGGGGAAAGGCGGTGGGGCATCCCCACTGCCCCTCTGCTCCATGGCCACCCTGCCCCTTTTTGGCCCAAGCAGGGCTCAGCTGCCTGGATGCTCCTAATGCCATGTCCTCATTCATCTAGGGTGCAGGGGGTGTGCACGAAGGCCAGGGAGGCAAGGGAGCAGGAGCAGCCATGGTGTGGGACTGGGTCCCAGCTGCTAGTGAGGGCAGCTGGATTCAATTAATAGTAACAGCTTAATGACTAAAGGCGACAGGGCAAAACTCTCCCCTTCCTTCCTGGGCAGCGCAGGRAAGGGCTGGAGGTGCAGAGCAGCAGCTCCCAGGCACGGGGTTGTAACAGAGGCAGAGAGGGTGGCATGGCTGGGGCACAGTGAAAAGTGTGTGTGCGTAAGCAGACTGCTAAAATTGTGCGTGGCCTGTCCGGATAAGGAAGGATGCTGGTCCTGATGGGAGAAGACCTTGCACCAGTTTGGCAGGAAGGCAGCGAGGGGGCTGCAGCCGCTCATGTGCACCCGCTGCTTTTCCTGCTTACCCCACAGGAGAACAGGCCCCAACAATAACCCAAAGGAGGGAAAACCAGAGGCTTGTGGAAGTTGAAGTCAGCAAGATCTGGAGGCAAAGGGTCACCCCATAGCAGCAGACATCTCCTTAAGGGAGCAAAAGACCTGTCCAAGCACTAGTTTGCCGTCTCTGAGGAAGGAGGACCCCCCCCCCCCAAGAGGTGCAGAGGACTTGCTCACCAGCACCCTACTCCTCACCACTGTGCCTCGGCGGCCACCTTGGAGACCCACATCGTGGTGCTTGTGAGTATGTGTGGGAACACATGTACCTGGGTGGTCACCTTAGTTAGAGCTTCTACAGGGACCTACCTCCTTCCCCTTCTGCAAGAGCCCACGCTGAGGTTTGTCTCACTGATTTCCCTACCCTTAAACGATGCAGAATGCACAAGGGGGAATCACGTGAGGTGGGTTTTATACAACTGTTGTTTTGGGAATTGGCACTGCTTGGGTCCTTAGGGGTTGACAGCCCAGTTGTTTGGAATAGCAGTGGGGCCACAACTGAGGGCTGCTTTATTTGTGAAAACACAGCACCTAGGGTCTGCATGATTGACTGCCGCTTAAAGTCTTGATCCCTGCAGGATCCGGCTGGCTTGAGAGCTGGCTACTCTGGTACTGGCAGGGCCTGACGGACTGGTTGTGTGGGGCTGAGGGCTGAATCAGGCTGGCTGGTTCAGAAAGATTTGTTGATGAGAAATATGCTGTAGGGAAAAGAAAAGCAAGTGAAACAGGTGTGGGGGAATTTGTACCCTGATCTGGACATAGAGGATTGTCCCTCCCTCCTAGGAAAAGTAATTTAAAGTTTGGGACCTAGGGCAACTATGGGAGAGCTGCACCAGCAAGTGCCTCTGTACCTTGCCTAGGAGCTGCTTCGCCAGCTCTGATACAAACCGCAGAGAGGAAACAGCGGCTGGCCAAGAAACTTGCTTTAGAGAACTGCGTGAAAGGTTAGACTGAGGAACAGTCACCGGCTCTTGTGCATTAAAAGGCTCAATTCCAATGTTAGTAATAAGAGCTTGTGATTGTAAAAAATGCAAGTCTCCTGAACAAGAGCTTGTGGGTCATCAGCGTCCAGGCTGAGGTTCCAGTCATGGAAATAGCAAGCAATCCTGTTACTGGGAGAAGAGAAAGCCAGGCTGTTGCATACGACCTAGCAGTCAGTTTTACATTTACAGGTGCGCAGCCTGCACTAGCTTTCCCCAAGGTAATCCCCTGGGCGTTTTGGTACCCCCTGCCTAAGGTCCACACATCGGTGCCAGTGTCGGAGTAGGCCTAGAAATGGTAACAAATGAGTTTGTCCTACTGGGATCCAGCCTGACCAGTCCTGTGCTCCTAACGAGGCATTAACTACTTGTCCGTGGTACCATTGGCAGTTAATGAGTCTTGAATGTATGACACTGGAAATGGATGTTTGTGGTGTGTTCCTGTAGCCAGTTTGGTGGGGATTGCATCAGAAAATCACCCTCTGTGGAAATACGGCTGTAATCTTTCCCTTGAGGGGGTATATGCTTGTGAGTACATATACATACATATATAGAGTGAAAYATATACAGTTTTCACCCATCTTGTTCATCAACTATGGAATAACCAGGATTATAGAACATAAACAAATCCTATGCTGCAATTAGTATGAGATGACTGGAGCAAGGTTGTCAATGAAACAGGACAAGCAGAGTAAGAAGCTAAAAGTATTAAAAGGAAGCACCAAGCCGTGAAACTTCATATTGTGACAGGTAACATCAGCATAGGAGGCAGTGCAGAAGTCTTAACTATTTACTCTTGGTATGGTATTTTTGATATCTTTGATATATTTGATACCATTGGTATGATATTTTTAAAGGATGGTCACCTGAAGTCACAGCTGTATTACTACTACCTTTATACCATATAAAGATTTTCTTTGCATTTCAAAACATTATTAATAATCATGCTAGTACTATTGCTGTGTACTGCATGTTGCTTTGCATGCCTGTGTGCTGCTGTTGGTATGACAGAAGACTATAGATTGATTTTTAGGGGGAAAAAAAAAAAAGTATATACAGGCATGCATGCCTTGGGAGGTCCAGATGACCAACATAGCGGAACAGGTCATGAGGTGTGAGATCATTAGTGTGGTTAATCATTAGTGTAAGATCATTAGTGTGGTTAATTCTCATGTAGACCTTGCCCACAAAAGGAGGACCATGGAGATTTACAACAAACATTAAGGTTGGTATGAGTGGAAGCATTGGAAGAAACAGCGGAACAGGGGTTTTAAAAGAATAGCCTGTACTGATAATGAAGGACACTGCTCCTGGGACACTGCTGCCAAGCAGCAAACTTGAGGAATGTTGTTCCTACTGAGCCCAGAAGGGTTGCGCTCTGCATGGCCGATCCCTGCTAAACCCTCTTCCTTTCCCTTCCAGGGCCAGGACACTTTTGTGCAGACAGTGCTGTGGGCCATTCCTCCACCAACGCAAGTGGCTCAGAGGTCAGTGCTGGTACAGCAGGAACAGCAGGCTGCCCAGATCCTGCCCTTCCTGCAGACTCCAGGCCATGGCAACAGGTCAAATCTATGTTTTATTGCACTGTAGCACATCCTTCATTGTAGAAGCTGTGCCAGAAACTCAGTGAGATCCTGGAAGTATCCCCAGCACCACCTCTTCCCAGGGGTACCAGCCTCCTCTCCAATGCTACTGGGGTGACTTAAAAACACACCCCCACACCCAAACTCCTTTTCCTGCCCTGCCTGGCTGCATTCCTGGCAGTTACAGGTTACATCCCTCCGAGGAAGGGGGTGAAGCAGGAGCTGCTGCAGTCTTTGAGGTTTTAGGTACTGGGGAACCTCAATTTCTGCACGTTTGAGTCTAAGAGGCTAAGGTGAATTGATGCCTGAAGAGCTGGATCCAGGTCAAAGCACATCTCCACACCAGCATTACCTGGCAGCAGCATCTTGGCAAAGCCAAGGAGGTCAGCCAGCATGGCACTGTCCAGCTACTCAAAGCTGGCAGCCCTCCTGACCCTCAGCCATGCTCCTCTCGTGCTGCTGAGCCCATTTCTTCTGCCCAACACACCTAATAAAGCAGGATTCACTTCCAGGGAGTAGGGCTGAACTCTCCCCCCCCGGCAGCAAGCAAAGGGTCCAGGGCATTTTTAAGAAGAGGTGACTAGAACCATGAACTTCATTTGGGCTGTTTTGGGGCCCAAACAGGAGGCTAAGTTGGCCATTTTCAGGATGGGGAAACATAGGCAGGGCACTTCTATTCATCTTTGAGCTCCACTGGCTGCAGAGGCTGGTATGCCAGAGGCTGATTTGGGCATCTGAGATAGTCTCTGGAATGAAAGCTACATTTTTTTTTCCTTTTCCCAGGAAAAGCAAGCAGATAATATGAATAAATATTGGAAATCAAAGACTAAAACAATATTAATATTTATGACAGTGATTTATGACCTTGCAAATAGAACATTGATATAAAAAGCTGAAGTTATATTTTCAGCAGCATTCTAAAAATAAGGAAAGAGCAAGGTGGGATGAGGGAAGCATTATGTAAAGGGGAGGAAGAGAGAGAAGGAAACCAAGGAGGACACTTCTCTCCTTCCAGCAGGTTACGGCTGTAGCAGAAAGAGCTGCAGCTGGAAGAAGGATGTGGCTGCAGGCTGCCCCTTCAGCTCCAGCAGCACAGCCCAGAGCTCTTCCTCCTGAGAGCAGTGGGGTGGCAGGGAGGCAAGCTGTCCTGCAAGGAGGGAGCAGGGCTCTTTTGCTGTTGATTAAATGAACCAAGTGCTGCTTTATCTCAGGTGTGGCTCTCTCTGAATCTCATTCCTGAGAGCAGAAATGACACAACCTGTTGCTGACAGGCACTGTTCCTGCTCAGCTCTTCCTGCGGATGTAGCTCCACAGCAAGGGGTGCCCAGGCTGCGGGGGGTAGAGCGCATTGGCAGAGACAAATGCGCTGCAGCAAATACACTGCAGGGCTGCTTCCTTCTGCAGCATATCATTAAAGGGGTTGATGAATGCAAGATCTTGTTTCTGCAGAGTTATCTGCAAATAACTGGAGTATGCAAAGATGGCCCCAAAAAGCTGGTCGAGGGATGGGTGCAGGATGAGATACCTGTTCTCCCACAGCAACAGGTACTTAGGAGAGCAAAATGCCTGTTTCTTGGGTACTGCAAAGACTGAGACCAGAGGCACGTGCAGAGCCTGGCCTTAGCTCCCTGACCTGGCAGGTCCATTTGGGGAACCTCTCTGAAATGCTTTACACCCAGTTTTGGATAGAATAATATCATGACTCTACAGCCCAGGCACACCTACTCCATCAACAGTGGGCATTAAACCCTCTGCTTTCCTCAAACAGAGGCAAAACCTGATGTGCCATCAAGTGCATTAGTATCACTCAGCTGAAAGCTAACTAGAAAACCAGTCCGTGCAGAGGCCAGGGCTTTCCTGCCTAGCACGAAGACTGCAGCTATCGCTGGGCATCAGGGAGAGCATCCAGGGGTGCTGCACAGTTAGTACAGATATGGCTAGACTTGGTGCTTCAGCCAAGTCCTCAATAGGCAAAGTTTTGCCAGGGTGCCCTCCAAAAGCACAAGAACGTCAACAGCAGAACGTTAGCAGGCTGTGGTTCAAGTGCAGATGCCTGCTCTCACCAGCGCCTTTCACAGGGGATACGGTTTGACCAAATTGCTCCTGGGGTGTGTGTGGAAAGGGGTTGAATGAGACAAGAGATTTCAACAGGCTGATCCACAGTAGCACCCCTTGCCATAGATAAGACAGCGCTGGCGCAGGGACCTAACACTAGGAGACAGAGCTTTTCTCTAGAGTGATGGGTGGCCAAGAGGACACCCTGTGTGCCAGCACATTTGCACACTAACCTGTCAATGCTTGAGCTCCACCACAGGGGCTCAGGGTCCTGCTGCTGCATCTCGTTCCCTTGGTGCATGATCTGTTGCACTGTGAGTGCAAYGTTGTTCACTGAACCGCACCGCACCGCTTCGTTGGCCGGCCTGTTACAGGCAGCTTCATGTCTGGCACCTGCTTCTAGTTTCTCTTCTCCCTTGGGGATGTGCTTGTTCTGCTGGAAAGAGAAGCAGCTGTGCCGATTGCTCCCAGCAGAGGGAAAAGGGGGAAGGATTTCCAAGGCATTTCCAAGCATGGGGTGGGGGGCGGAATCCACATCTTGGTGCAACCGTGGTGGCTTGCTGAGCAAAGCTACACCACAGCCCTTCCCTGCGGTGGAAGAAAAGGCTCCAAGTACTTGGGGGGGCTCCTCACAGCTGCTCTTTACACTGGGACATGTCTCCTTGCCAGTAACACCTCCCTCTCTGAGTTGAGGTCTGTCAGATGAGTCATGACTTCAGCCATGGGCTTTTCTGCTCTGCTTACAATGCAAGACATTAAACCCCCTAATTTAGTACTAGTGATGTTGTCCTGCCTCGGCAGAAGCTGGTGCTCAGGGTGGCACACGCCTGCTAACAGGGAAGCGGTTCTGGAGAGGGCCACTCAGAGCAGCCCTGCAAAGAGCTACTCTATGAACATGCCCCTCTGTCAAACTTTGTGCTGTTAA
Source organism: Apteryx rowi (assembly GCF_003343035.1). NCBI lineage: Eukaryota > Metazoa > Chordata > Aves > Apterygiformes > Apterygidae > Apteryx > Apteryx rowi. The sequence continues at coordinate 1,803,546 of NW_020451293.1, forward strand.
CACGGGCAGAGGCCCCATTTCATGCAGGACAAAGTGCCACTTCAGTTACATGCCACGTCTGTGTAAAGAGACAGCATCCTGGGTGCTCTGGGAAGGGCAGAGCCTGATTCTGGGTCACACTGTAGTCCCCGTCTCCGCATGCATCTACTCCTAGGGCAGGGAACTGGCTTGCAAACACACCCTAGGAAACAAGCTTAGAAGTGGCATGCTGTGGCTCCAGTGATGCTCAGCCAGCCACCAGCAGAGCCACAGCTGGGAATGGCTCAGCTCGATGTGGTCAGCGGGTCCCTGGCAAAGTGCAGAGGCAGCCTGGTGCTTCCTTTGCTTGTCAGAACCAAGGCTTGGGAAACGCAGGCTAAGAAATACAAGCATCTGGGAAGCATCTACTTCACTGGCAGGGGACCTTGCTTTAGAAATCCTCCAACCCTGTGTGTGAAGGTGACTAAAAAGCTTCTTTTTGCAGTTTCCTCCATAGTGATACCTCACCTATCAGACAAGGAGAATAGGGACTGTGCTCTTAACCTCTAGTTTGATGGTGCCTATTGCCCACCTGTGGGTGCAGCCATGAGCCCAGGGTGTGCCCCAGCCCTGCAAAGTGACACGCACAGCCTGTGACGTACCCCCTGAAGGGACAGGTGCCTGGTTTAACTCTTCTCTTCCTCAAGAAGCTGCACTCCTGAGATTTCCATCTGGGAGATGGCAATGGCACGTTGCAGCACCTGCAGTGGGATCCACAACCACTCTCAGGACCTTTGTGCCTATGGTTGTCACCTTGCAACCGCCCTGTCCCTCCAGTCACTGCACAGTCCCTGCACGCAACGGGTCTGCAGCAATAAGCAACAGGCACTGCAGGACCGTGTCTGAACCAACTCATTCCCTGGATGACAGCCACAATTGCAGGTCATAAAAGGTCATGCTTGCTTAAAACACACACTACTATCCCCCTTCTCTCACATCTAGGAGATTCCTTCAGTTGTCATGCAGGCTGTGCTACAAATTTTGAGGCACAGGCTCCCCCATAGCCATCAATAACAGCCAAGAATGAGGCACAGGAGCTATGAGGGAGCAAACATTAATGTAGACCGGTTAGGAGAGATCAGTAGCCAGAAGAGATGAATACACTGGGGCCCTCACAGCCTCTTCTTCCTGAATCAGAGGGGGAAAACGCTGTGCTCCATATTGCACAGAAAGGGACCACAGTCCCCAGGCCCAGACACACCTGTATTTACATGTACAAGCAGTAAAAACTTCCTCACATCTTCCCCACCCCACGAGGTAAAGGATAGACAAGAGGCCAGGGACCACGATTTGGCCTAACAGCAGCGAAACGTTTCCTCCCAGGAGCACTGTAACGTTGCAGCCTGCCCACAGCATGACACAGACATCAGTGCAAAGGTGCCCAGTCCTTCGCTGGCACAACATTCCTCACAACTGGGCTGAGAAGTTCAACCCCTCCGCAAACAAAGTGCAAATTTAAAAGCTAAATATAGCAGCAGGATGATGCTTGACAATGTGCTTTCAAAAAAAACGAAAAACAACAAAATAAAAATCTATTATTTGCCAAGAGACCTACCCTTCAGATGAGACTTTGATACCTGATAATTTCTCTTCTTCAAGTATCCATGTTCTCCACTGATGTAACTGGGATTTTTCTTGCTGCAAGACCCCAAAGCAAGGTTTGATTAGCCAGAATTAACCTCAGACCCTCTAAACTGCCATGTTTAAGTTCAGATCCCTGAGGCCCAACAGCCAGACGTATGAGATGCCATGGATGCTCAGCCACGCTCAGTAATTCAGTGCCTCAAAATGAGAGGCTCATGAAACCAGCCATACATCTTGCTCAGGGGCACAGAGTAAGGCAAAGAATTCAATTCAGATTTTCCAGCAATAAGCCCGCAACACACACCACACCGCAGGCTGCAGTTGAGAGCATCAGCTGCTCAAAGCAAGAGGAACTGGTGCCGCAGGCTCAGCGAACTGGGGCCCTTCACCCCTTTGTGATAACCACTCTCAACAGCTTCATCCTCTGCCTCCGGCAGGCTGGGCCCATGGCCATCTGAGAGGACAGAGGCTGGCACTCCTCGGTGATAGTATTCAGTATATGCGCATCCTGCATATCTTCTTTTCTACCYTTCACCTCTGCCACAGAGCCCTTCAACACAAAAACGTCCACGGACCCTAGTGGGGACCAAGCAGACACAAACACAGACAAAAATTCCTCCGTTCTCCCCAGCACAGCTGAAAAAGCAACAAATGGGCAACAGCCCTGCAGCCTTCTGACCCCCTGCTCTGCTCTTACAGCCAGGAGCACTCCTTGCCCTGCAATGGCACCTGTGGCACCTTCTGCTGCGCTTGATGTGCACTTCTCAGAGGAGACACCATAACTGACCACACAAACACAAAAAGCTTCCTGCCACTGCCAAGCAAGACATCACAGGCTGGGGGGATTAAAACGAAGGCACTTCCCTGGCCCCTTGACCATGCCCAGGAAAGAACTGTCCCACAAGCACAGCCTTGGGCCCCCCCAGCTTGCATAGCAGCCCTCTGCCCCAGGAGGGCCAGGCCTGGCTGGCAGCAACCGTCTCTTCCTCTGCCCAAACCTCATTTCACAGCTATCAGCCCTCATTACGGTTATCTGCTTAGGTAGGCTAAAGGCAGCACCTCAGACCGGGTTGTTTCTAGCTATGAATTCTTATTTGTTTTGCCAAAGTGTGGCCACAATGCCCAGGAAGGACATTTCACTGCTCTCAAGGTGGACAATGCGCTTGTTCTGTATTTCAGAAACTGGGTTACAAATTAAAGCTAGGAGGCAGACTTGGGATCCCTGTGCCATCACTGCCCTTACCTTCAGCCTCCAGAGACCTGTCCCCATGACTCAGTGAGTTAGAGGTTGGGAGGAGCCCAAATAACGGTCATGTGTCTGCACAAGGAACATCTCACTAGCCCAGCAGTCAAGGCTTGAAGGAATTCACAAACTAGTAACAGGAGGCAGCTTCTGCCCATGGCAGCCAGCAGCGAACACCAGGACAGTGCCAGCACAAGCCTTTGCTCCAGCTGGCGCTGCCTCACCCCGCAAGCGTGGAGCTTTCAGGGACCCATGTCACGGGGTCACTTGGAAGACACCTGATGCACTTACTTCATAGGAACCCTCATTTAGAGACTTAAACACACAACTACTGCCAGCACAGAAAAGTGGAAACGATTGCCAACTTGCACACAAAACACTCATTACAACCCCAAAGCAAATAGCTATCCTGACATGATTTACAGAGAAGGTCTGGGAGGCAGATCCAGCTCCTTACCTGAGTCTCTGCTGCCGGCTGGGGGAGATCCTCCACAAGTAAAGATCCACCTTCCCCTGGATCACAGGCAAAAGCCCTGCTCAGTGAGCATACTCTGGGTATGCTTCCCCAGGGCTGACACCACACAACACAAGCCCATCAAGGCTAGCTATGGCTAAACTCCTGTTACTGCACAGATGAAAACCGAAGTATGTCTGAGGGAATGTTTACATGCAACATATCCCRGTCCATGGTTCAGGTCACCTGAAAAACAAGAAGGAGGAGGAGAGCTAATATGCAACAACCCAACACTGGTGTCCTCGTCCTAATGAAGAAAAGCAGTCGCACAAGTTCCAGCTCCAGAGAGGCTGCTGCAAACCCAAGGAAGTCAAAGGAATTGCAGCAGCCGAGGGGAGAGCATCTAGATCCGAGTCAGCAGTGCTGGCTACAGGCAGAGCATCAAAAGCAGAAGCCCTCTCCAGGCTCCATTCCCCTGTACACTTTGGGGGCATTCAGGGATAGGAGAATCCCCAGGGAAGGAGGGAGAGAGAGAGAGAGAGAGAGAGAGAGAGAGAGAGAGAGAGAGAGAGAGAGAGAAAAGCCCTGGCAGAGCTTTCATCCTCTTCCTCCCCAGGTAGCTCCTGCCCATGTGGAACCACCTGCCCTGGGAGGAGGGTTTGTGCAGGGAGGACTCCCAGCTCCTGGGAGAGGCAGGCAGGCAGCGAGGGAGAGGCAGGAACTGCTGCCAGCTGCCCTGCATTGCCTGCAGCTCTCCAGGGCCCATGGCTCCTTCCTGGGGCATCCCAATCCCTCTGCAGGGCCCAGCTTGCCCTAAACCATCCAGTGCACACACCTGGGGAAGGCAGGGGGTGGTTTTCCTCTGTGCTGTGCTCTCACACCAGCCCTGCACAGCCAGCCCTTTTGTACCAGCGTGTTCCAAACCACAGCTTAGCTCTGTCCGTAGCTACCCCCAGCCTCATTAACGCCTGGCAGAACGGCTCATCTCCAGCAGGTCCTGAGCCTGGACATGATGCTCTAGCACAGGGGGTCTGCAGGGACTGCAGCAGCCTGCACAYGGTCCCTTGCAGCCCAGCCATGAGCAGGGCCCGTGGTGCAGGGCTGGTGCCGTCCTGTGGGCAGCCAGGCCTGTGTCCAGGGTGCGGAGCATGTATACCTCCAGGGCAGCAAGGGCTCTGGGTGCATCTCCACCATCACTGGGGCAAGCCTCAAGACCTGCAAGGGCTTCTCTGCAACGCTGCTGGGGAAGGAAATCCCTGGGGATCAAGTCTTTACCAAAGAGATCTTTCTGGAGCCACATTTGGCTTCAGCAAGGCAGCTTAAGACCACCCAGTCTGGTGGCCCCTCACAGGACTTCTCCAAACATGGTGCACACTGACTCCTCTGCTCGGGTCAGGCCAGCTGAGTTGGACCAGCAATGGCTTGGGGTGCTGACCTTGTTGCACAGAGAAATCAGAAGCAGACAAAGAGGGAATGTCTACCAGGCACTGTCCTGCTCCCAGCCGGCAGAGCAATCTTCTCTGCTCCCTGTGGTGGGAGTGAGGGGCGATTCCAGCACTGCCTGAGGACAAATTGCCCCAGCCATCACGTGAGCTTTGAAGGGAGAAAAGCTTCTGTCATTTTCTTCCTCTCTCCAGTCCATACTGCCTACCTCACAGTGAATCACCCCTGTTAATAAAAAGCAGTATCACTCTGCCTGCCCTGAGAAGCCATCACCTTGGACAAGGCAGCATGTACCCTCCTCCTGTCATCCAAAGGAAGCTCCAAATCCCCCCCGGCTTCAGCAAACGCTTCCCCTTCACCCCCTCTCAGCCCACCAGCCTTCTGGGGCCAGCAAGGCCGGAGGCACATGGCCCAGTCGCTCACCAGCTTGCCAAAGCTGGCCCTTAGCAAGAGTGCTCTGGGGAAGGTCTTGCCACCACGTGAGGAGAACACAATCCCGCTCGCCCCTCCCCGACACCAGCCCTGGGATAAAGGCAAAGCAGGAACCTGGCAAACGAAATGTGCTGTGGATCTCCCAGCACAGCTGAGAGACTGCTGGTCACTCCTGGGGATGGGCCTGGGGAGGTTCAGGGGTCTCCAAATCTCCCCTTGCAGGACAAGGTAACTCCCCTTGGCTGGCAGATGGCATGCCTCTCTGGTGAGGTAGCGCATCAGGGCTCAGCACCGCAGCCCGTGGGCTCCTCCCCAYGCAGCTGTGGGGCCTGGGGCACGGGGCAGAAGGGAACGCTCCGTGCTTTCTGCCCCATTTTTGCCCAGTGGCGCCAGGACTGCCCCACAAGGGTCTTCACCTTCTCTTCTCAGCCACCCCAGCGTACTCGGCCCAGCAACGTCCCCCACGCAAGCACTGGTCGTTGGGGTGGCACGTGCCCAGCAGCAGTGCCCTGCTCGTGCTGCTTGTGTCTCTCCCGCAGGGACAGGCTCTCTGCTCCGCCGGGTGCCGCTTCCAGYGCCCCCAGCGCAAAGACAGAAGGACGTACCAAGGGCAAATGTTCACCATGGCTATCCAAACCCCAGCGGGCTGCTTCCCTTCCTCCCTGCCTGCGCACGAGACACTGGAAGGGCACCATTCCAATTCGCCTCGCTGCCCTGCCGGCCGGCAGCGGTTGCGGAGCTTCGGGACAGTTTGGACRCCCTCAGACAGAGATTCACGCAAGGCGGCGTCTCCTGCAGGAGTCTGGTAGCAGTGAGGAGGGCCTCCCTTCTGCTTTCTTTCTTTTCCGGTAATTTCCTCTCGTTTCTCTGGTATTTCTCTTTATTGGCCATCATTGCCACCTTTCTATATCCCCTCCCCATCGTTTAACCCTTATCTTTGTCTTTCCCCTTCAATTCCCCACAATTCTATTTCCTATCAGTTCCCCTTTCCTTCGTCATTACCACTTTCTCATCCTTTCCAGTCATTTTCCCCTCATTTCCCTGTCACTGCGCGATCATTTCTTCGGCATTTCCCCTTTTCTCCATCCCCCCCGACCTGCACACACACACACTTCCCCCTGTTCTCTGCCAGCGCTGCTCGGGGCTGCCTCCCCGCGCCCCGCTGCTGAAAGCGCTGCCACGCGCCTCTGAAGGTCCCTGCGTAATGGCCACTGCCGCGCGCCCTGCGGGCTGGTCCAGCTTTCCCCAGCGGAGCATGCCGCTGGCAGGCCTCAGTAGCTCACTCCGAACCAGGCATCGCCATCAGGCGAGGTGTTTGAGGCAAAGTTTGCTCAGATGAACAGCTGCGGCGAAAGAAAGCGGGAGCTCATCTAGTGCTGCTGCRTGGTCAGCCTGGGATGCTCCCAAGGGAGGATGCAAAACTACAGTGGGGGCCTACCATGATAGCTGGCCCCTGATCCCAGCAGGTCAGGAAGAGCAAGAGGGAAAGAAGGCTCAGGATCTCCATCCTTTCTCTTGGTGATAACGCGTCTGAGCAGTAGAGAAGCTCATACAAGCCCTGTGGGAGCCGTAGGCGGAGATGGAGTTCTGCTGGCTCATGGTGACCAGTGGGCTGAACCGAACAGCCCTGTCTTTGAACAAATCCTACGTGCTGAAATCTAGTGGCTTCACTTTTCCACTTTATACATGTATCTAGCTGTTCTCTTTTTCTTCTGAATGTTGGATTTCTTTAACAGTGCAGTCTCAAATTGTATTTTTCTAGAGTCTTCTGTCCAGGAAATACAAAATATCCACCCTAGCAGTGGGTGGATATTTTTGCATTTAGCCTTATATTCTCTTGCAACCTGTAGCTATGTCACCTTCCCTAAACGATTCTCAAGATCCCAAGGTCAGGAGTTATTTGTATGCCATCTCCAGCAGCTCAAAAGTCTGGCCAGGATTCCCCTATTTCCTATGCAGGATAGAACCGCTGAGGATTTCCAACTGTTAAAGTACATCTTGCTTTTCTGCAGAGCACTTGGGTGTGCTTTAAGGAAGCTGGAAAATGAGAACATTACACGCCCAGAGACAGAATCCCAGATCCAACACAATGGAAGGATGGGCTTGTCCAGAGACAGCAGAGAGCTGGATTAAAACTTCACATTTACTCCCTGGAGCCACCTTCAGTCATCACCTTACAAACACCATTGTTATAAAGAACCCTCGGGAACAACTTGTATCCTGCAGCATGCCTGTCTATGTACATCTATCATTACTTCATATTGCATCGTGCTGGTTTGATCCAGAAGGAAGGAGAGGATCTGCCTGAGCAGCTGGAGTGCCTGGAATTGGGTGTTCTGGGTTCCCTTCGTCTGAGGAGCAAAAGAGCGGGGCTGCTCCGCAGAGGAGAGCAAGCCCAGAGCCGAGAGTCACCCCAGCGCAGGCAGTGCCCTCACCAGCCAGGGCATAGCCCCAGAGGACCAAAGCACCAGCACCACCAGGGTGGGGTTAGTGGCAGGTCCCACCAACAGCCACAGACAAGCAGGAGACATGACTGGAGACAAGGCCGCTTATAACATGGTCCCAGGTACATCCAAGAGGCAAGGCCAGAGATAAGGCTTCCTGCAACATCAGCCTGAAGTCCGTCCAGGAAGACCGGTCAGCAAGTCAGGACCCAGAGCAGAGCACAGACGTAGCTCAGGCAAGGCCTGGTGGCCCACGCCTGAGCTTAAATGGAGCTCCCCGACCAAGGGGGTAGAGAGTGTGCTGGTGTGTGTGGGGGGGGGGGAGCCCAAGCCCAAGTGAGGCTGCTCAGGGCTGTTCAGGGTCCTGAAACCCTCCATATGCTCTTGGGCAGCTCACTTGGGTCCTTACTATTATTAGGACTTAAGAAATGGATTGATCAGCACTCAAGGCCTTGGTCATGTAGATGGTAAAGTCCTTTTACACAAAAGCCCCATCRGGATATATCTACTTTAGCATATTAGTTTGGATCAGGGGTGCACTTTCAAAACCACCAACTGTCCCCACTTTGGATTGCATCCTGGAGCAGTCTTGGAGAGCTCARTCTTGGGAGAGCATGAGCTGGATTCCTTTCAGGTGAAACTAAATCAGATGTGCTCCAGGGATGCACCTAATACTCTCCAGCCACTAAAGGGCGTTCACTCTACAGGACAAGACTAGAGCTTGTCTGGAGTAAAAACAGAAACCCTGACAAATGTATAGTACATACATTGGGTCCTCAGCTTTACAGGCTGCTCTCATTGTATGGTGCTATTGCTGATGCAGACACAGCTGTTAATAGTTCAAAACATTCCAAATTTCCACAAGATTTTTCTTTCCATAATGTTTAGCCTCTTGAGACACTTGTGGAAAAGAGTTTTTTTTTTTTTTTTTTTTTTTTTTTTTTTTTTTTTTTTAAATCACATATGCCAGGCAGCAGGGGGATGGTGCCTAAATACCTTTAAAAATCGGGTCCACAGCATCCACATTTCAATTTTCCCATTTATAACAGAAGAGAGATATACAGTGCTTATCTGATGGGCTGTTTTAATATTTCACTCCCATTAGGTTTTCTCCAAGAATGAAATATTCTGGAGAAAAGCAACATATTTTTTCTATAACTTAATGCAAGACTTAGAGCCGTGTGTATGATATGATCGACAGCCGGTTTACACACACAAAGCCTAGAGCCACCACTTACACGGATAAATTAATGCATCTACCACTAGATGGCATTTGCTGCCCACAGATAGGGGAGGGCCAAGGAGGATTAGGGCTGAGCGTGACATAAAGAAGTGGAACAGATGGTTTGCCAACAGCTTGGACTAGTTTTATGAATGAAGGCTGCCTCCAGATGACATAACTCCTCCCGACTCCACCCTGCTGCCTGCAAACTTCAGGTGCTTTTGTTTTGCTGGAGGCAATGCASGGGAAGCTGGTGAGCTCGCAGCAGGGGCGCTTCGCCGCTGAAGTGACAGCAGCGCACCACCGGTGAGATCCGACAGGCTTCTTGGCTGGTGAGTAGCGAAGAAATGTTTTAATTGTTAGCGTACTTGGCAGAATAGGCTGGAATATTCTGTATTGTTTCTCCCCCACTGAGACCAAACTATGCTCTCATTTCCAGTGGGATCAACTCAGAGCAGCTCCAGCACAGACCAGGTGGTTAAACCAGGTTTGACCCACTGTGAGTGAGTGCATGACTGGCTTTAAAGTCTGCTTGTTGCATTTTATGTCTATGAGCAGAAGAGTTTATGAGTCAGTTCTCTTTTTCAAAGCTCTAAGAGAACAGATTATTCTGTCCCTCAGTTTGCCATAGTATGTGATGAAAAAGTTCATAGGAAGCCTGKTTTTTTATGATTAATGCCTTAACTTGGATTCAGAAAGGTTTTATTATTATGGTAGAACTGTTTATTTTCAAAGCTGTTTTTTTCTGTGGCTTCTTGACTTTGATGCTCTTATTTTCTGCTGCGAAGTTTTGGCAGCTTGAAATCCCGTATGGGACAGATTTTCACTGAATGGTTAGTCCAATCTGGGGACCTTTCCACTGGTCAAAGACTGCTTTGTTGGATTTCCCCCACCCCCAAATAAAAATCAGTCATTTGCATTCTAGCAGTTCTGACAGCCTTGGTCTGAGGAGAAAAATTCCCTCTGCAGTCCGTAGAAGGAATTATTCCTTACTTGGATTTAATGAAATTTATCAGTACCGAAAAATCCAGCTTCTTCAAGCCAGCTGTCGAACCTCCCTCCCTGCAATGCCTCAGTTCTCAGAAACTTTGGGACATACGGTATAGCAGGCAGAAAAGAAACAGAGCTGGAGAAATGCAAAGTGCTCTCTAAAGGAATCATTTAACTAATAACCCTTCAGCTTGTAAGTATTTCAGAACCTGGTTATTGATGACTGGGAGGCTGGAGAGTCTTACACTGCTGTAGAATTTAGAAAGAGGTGGATATTTCAGTACAACAGTTTGGTGACACTCAGTTTGAAAATGTAAGGAAGAAGAATAAATGTTTGTTTATAGATAGAAATATATCTATAATACATATACATACATCCATGTTTATATATAGAAATCACAAAGCATTTTGCAAACTTACTTAAATTAAGACAAAGGAAGAGAGTTATTTCTTCTTGTCCTTGAAATAAGACCACCTCTGATGCAACCTAAAGCTTCTGAAAGCGCAGCAGTCCTCACAACAGCCTAGCAGACTGATTGAAGGATGCACTATCCAGGGAAAATTGAAGGGAAGCATTTAATAGGCAGGATATAGCTGGGCTTCGTTAAGCCCCAAGCCTCAGGTTGTTGCCATGGCTGTGTTTAGTTAAGATGTTTATTGCCCATAAGGAATCACTGCATGTATGAGGCTGGATTAATCTAGCCRCTGATTAGCTGGCATGAAACCTCTGCTAAACTAGAAACTACCATTTTCTCGATGCAGCCTCAGGCCCAAGGGAGGAAGAGAAAGTGCTCTAGGGGAAATGGCCATAGAATTGCAGACCGGGATGTTTAAAGAGGCCCAAAGCCTGTTAACTAACTTCCCTAGACTTTGGCAACAGGGACGTGCCACTTTGCGGGATTTTCCTTCATCTCAGACTTAACCCACACGGAGCTCCCACAGAAGACACCAGTCTCCGCTGAGCCGCACAGCGCAGTGTGCTCAGCGCCAGCCCCTTTCCTAGGGATGCACGCCATCGGCTGCCRCGCAGGGGCTGTCATGCACCCATGCCTGCCCCACCACCCACCCGCTAGCTGCGGGGAGCTCTGCCTTTGCCAGGTGGAGCGCGCCTGAGCTTTCCGCTGGACAGTCCTAGTACAGGCTTCAAAGTGAGGGTAGTTTGGCAGTCCTCATGGGTATCTGACTTGACRGCTTGTCCCACAGAACAGAGACCAGAGAGTGGGTAGTGCTGAYGGAGGTGTTGYGGGCTGTGCTTGTGCCTGTGTGCGTGAAAGAGAGAGARAGAGGGARCAAGAGCTGATAGCTTACTGTAATGTATAGATTTCTCCTGTMGAGTCAACAGTATAGAAAATGACAGAGAAACAAACAACCTTATGATTTATRGGCCAAGATGGGGAAGTCAGTTTGAAAGCCAGGGCAGAGATATCAAGCTCTTTAAGAAATATGGGAAGAATTCATCCCTAATCTAATCTCACTGAATTCCACAAAGATGCAAGACAGGATTCATTCGGTCCAGTTCCTTAAGCTGAGAATTAAACAGGAAACCCCCAAGGATGTAAATTGTTCTCCCAAATACCAAGGTGCAGTTTGTACGTGGAGGCYGGAGAAGGGGTGCTACTGTCTGAGCCATCTCTGTTTGACAGATAAGAGGCAATGTGAGGCTGCAGGGCTGCCAAGCAGGCAGCTTTCAGCAGCACTGAATTCAAACAGAAGGAGCAGGAGGCAAGCCCATTAGGACAGGATTCACAGCAGAACTCACTGCTAATGCTGTTCTTTGCAAAAACCAAGCCCTTGAGCCAACAAGGCTGGCAGATGTTATCATAGGCGAGTGTTTCTGGCTTCCTCACTCTCTGCTGTGCTCCTGTGACACCCTCTCAGAGACTGTTTACAGCAAGGATGAAGATTTATTGTAAACGTTGGCTCCCGAACTCTCAGAGCTGCCTCTTCCTCCAAGTTTGGTCTATCCCCACTCCCAGCTGGGATTACAGCAAGAGGTGTCTCAGAGAGCCCAGGGTAACTGGGGTCTTTACAGATACTTGCTCTCCCAGATATGAACCTGATATTGGAAACAAGTATGTCAAAAACATAGAGATGAATCAGCTCAGTACCCTGCTGGCCTTGGGGTGAGGCTGGGAATGGCTTTCAGCTGGGGGATGGAGCGGACTSGGCAAAGTAGACCTATCGTACCCTACCTGCACATTTTGAGGAGCCTTCCACTGGGAAGAGGTCTGCTCAGCAGGGCCCACTCCACTCTCCTCCAGATGGCAAGTAGCTCCTGCAGAGGACAAGTTGCAACATGAAAGAGGAGGAAAACAGCATTATCCATTTTGGAAGAGGTCTCAAACTTTAGTCCTCTTTGGYTCCTTCCATGAGTTACACATCACCTCCTCATTTACTTCCCACTTAATGCCTTGTTCACAGACGTTGGGTGTACCTTCTCCYTTTCTTTTTGCCTGGGAAAAATGAAGCACAGAGTGGCAAAGTGACCAGCATAAGGTTGCAGGACTGGGATCAGATCATAGGGGGCCAAATCATTCTGTCTCCCTAAACACGTTGTCCCTATAGACTATTCCAAATCACACAAATTACACAAATCACAGCCATTAAAGTCCTGCATCTATTAGTAGTTAGATATCAAGGAATTACAGTGATTTCATGAGACCATAGAGGGAGCACTGCAAATCTGGCAGTACTGAGACTGAACAGAGAGGCCAGCAAACCTAAGGCTCTGAGTCCTGAGGCTCTGGGCTGCCACTAGTATGTATSCTCTGCAGAACAGTGCAGAGATAAGCCTTTATTATTCATGGATGTGAGCATTATATGAATATTGGCACATGTGGATATGACTTCTCAGTGCTCAGCGACCCCATATAGTCTCAAATACACCCTGACTATGCTGTACCTGCACGCACTCCACGCACGTTGCTTGGGCCAACACAATTCAGCTCCACTAGCTGTATTGCGCGGCGTAGAGCGTAATTGTTGCGAATGTCACACCGAGTTGAACTGGGAGCCTGCCCAGGATATGGTTTCCCTAAAACAATGCAGTTCACAAGAACATGTCCATGCGGAGTTATTGTTCTTGTCCAGCACGCTGGCAAGTTGCCATTTATTGTGTGCAGAAACTACTTTGCTTCTCCCACCATCAAGCTCAGGTTAATTTCCCTGTTTTCCAGGAGGAGATCACTGATGTCAGCTAATTTGAACAGAGTATTTTGAGGCATGAAAGAAAATGGCTTTCGGTTTCAATCTGTCCATTGTCCACTGAGAGAGCTGCTCTTCCCACGGTGCATGCTTGTGCACAGTCCCTCAGTGACAGCTGTGCCACTGCATGCTGAAGCCTACATGCTCACTCACACATGGGCAGTGGTAGAGTCAGGCTCAGCTCTGAGCTTTCTCAAAGCTCAGGTCTGTGCAACAGGAGGATGATCTSCTATTTAGAAGAATACGGGATACTTGTATTCGCTGCCTGCCCTGCTACTGATCCTTTTTTGGCCACTAGCAGGTCACTTAGCCCATCTGTGCTTCAATTCCCCATTGGGACAACGTTAGTCACAGTGGCTTTTCACCCTGGCATGCCTTGGGGATAAGTACATTAAGGTCTAAGAGACCTTCAGATGCAGTAGGAACTGGGCAGGAACTGTGTGTCTTTGTAAGCAATACACTAGGCATGGTACACAGTGGTCTTTACCGCTGTACTGCACTGTTCAAATCAGGCAAGTCAGCTGGGGATACTGGCATTAGGAGTCCTGGTGTAAAGAGGTTTTTCCTACTTACAACCACCTGAGGCACAGAGTTGAGTTTTCTCTGTTTTGACTAATATGTTCAACGGTCGCAACAAGGGGAGCTGTCTGCCTTAAAGCATGCTGCTGCCGCCAGAAGAGTGCCCTGTTTCTTTTCTCTCAGAAGCTAACTCAGCTGGTCAGCAACTGAACTGTCCTAATGCCTGACAAATGTGCCTTCGTTTTCAGCTCACCCTAAAGTTGACCTGGGACAGAGTGTCTCTCCTGGGGAAGAATGAATGAATGGCCAAATGGGGTGAATGGCCTGACATCCATCTGCAGTCTCTCAGCTGGTCACTAATTCCTAGGAAAAACCCTCCATGAAGGCTGCAGCTGGGCCAGATCCAGCACTTATTACTCCAGAAAAGCACCCCCTTGCCTTCTCTGGCAGAGTTGCTTGGGTAGGGACTGCAGATTTGCTCAGCAATTCTGGAGCTAATCAGGRCAACCATTAGGCAAAAATGTGTCCCTTTGGCTTCTGGTCAGTTAAAAGTGTCTCTCTTCTACCTCCTGCTCTCCCATTACCCCTCCCAGTCCAAGAGAGACACTGAGACTAATTCAACAGCAATGCCATTCAAAAGCAGCAGGAAGACTGACGCTCTGAATAGCACGTCCTACCCATTAGTGTGGAGATGCAGGCAGCAGTGTGCCAGAGAAAAGGGCAGCTCTTGTCAGAGGCTGCAGAAGCATGGTGCTCTGCAGGGGTCCAAGTCATGCAAGTCAGAGAGCTTACCAGGGAATCCAAGCTGTAATTACCAAGCAGTTGCAGCCAAGAGGCTCTGAGAAGAAGCAGATAACAGTGCAGGAACCCTTCATCCTCATTAAAATACTTTCTCTGGCAAAGCCCCCCACGCCTGCTCAGCCTGTTCCAATTAGTGCAGTGGGCCAAGGGAGGGCAAAGAGCAGGGTTCCTTTTGATTAAAAGAAAACACTGCAGAGCTTTCAAGTGTCGGGGGGGAGGCAGGCGACCTCAGCTGGGACAGAGAGAGTCCCTGGGAGTGCAACACACAGTCATGTAATTTCATGACACTGGCCAGCAATAGTGAATCCAATGAGCTGGGTCACTGAGCTAAGGAGCAGGTGCTTCACAGCCAGCTCCTGCGTGAGAATGGCCCTGGTTTTATAGGTGGGGAACTGCAGAGCCCCCCACTGCTCTCTGAGAGGTGCTGAGCACCCCTGTCCAACAGGTCTGGAGGTGCAGAGTGATAATTCCGTTATGAATGAAGTTTGGCAAGTAAGTGTGCTCTACAAATCATCTAAATACGCTGCAAAACATCTTGGCAGCTTAAGGTAGCAATAGCAACTGGCTGGAGAGCCCTGGAGAAGACTGCAGCCTGTCTGTCCATGGAGCAGGGATGCTTCTCCTGTCCCCCAAGGCTGTTTCTCTTGTATCAGAGCTGAAATACCTCTGAGGATGCAGCTGTCTCCCGCCCGTGGCCTTTCTCCTGGGGTMCTACAGAGAGGCCCATTAGGATGTTGATATGTGCCCACAAGGACCCTAACCGTGGCCGCCACCTCTTTTCCAGTGGCCACTGAAGGACCAGCAGTCACACTAGGTGACAACTGACTCTGCCCAGGCTAGAGCCAGTGACCTAGAGGTGAAAGGCTCTATACGAAAACCCTGGGTGTCACCCACCCACTCTCCCCAGCAGAGGCTCTTCAGTCAGGCTGGGGGGAGAAGCGCTAGCAAACCCGTCTCCTGGCTAGAATGCTCTCTGACTCTCAGCCCTGGGGAGCCTCTGCTGGATTTTACCACATTCACGATGCAGCTAGATCCAGCTTGAAAAGTCTGAAGTTCAAAAAACGGCTCCTCAGTGGGGTAAAACTCCTTGAGCCTTTCAAATGCTGTATTGAATATCAGGCCATGTGGTGGACAGGTGACAAGTGTCGGTTTCAGCCCATGTGCTGGCATCTTAGTATAAATGGCTCTCAGGAATGTGGCTGTGCCTCTGGAGACTCCTGAGGCTTTGGGGATCTGGCCCATTAGCAGAGTGGGCAGGATAGAGGCTCTTTGATACCTTATTTGGGTACTTTAACACACCATTAGAGGATGGCAAGTCCCTTCACAAACGTGAAAGAATTTTAAGCTTCTCAACTCCATTAGGCGGTAGGTTTAATATGCTAAGTAAATCCACTGCTGCCTTCTAATAGATGGGCTGAGATTAGTTGTATGACAGCTCCCAGGCTACTGAAAACAGAGAGCTGGGGTAGACCAGAGTGGCCAATACCCTCAACCTCAACGCTGCACACGCTGTAGCTCTGGGCAGTGGTGTGACCTGTTCTGAGGCAGGGCTTTCAGAGCGGGACCAGCTGACATCACACTGTCTTTTGGGGCCAGCGGTTCCCCACAGTGAGGAACTGAAGGAACAGCCAGGAAATGAGGCCACGTTGCCTGCCTAGCGTGAGACACAATTGCTACGCACTTGTCTCACCTCTGTGACCCTCTGCTTTGTTTGGGGAGGAGCCCAGCCTTCTTCCTCTGAATATGCCTCTGCACAGCTGCCAGCTGGCTTCCTGTCGTGGTTTACCCCCCTCCGTGAAGTCTTGGACTGGGCAGCTTCCCACAACCGCTTACCTAAGCTGGGAGTTTGGCAACAGGACTTTAGCACTGCTTGGTGCTGGGGATGCAGTTGCAAAAGCCGCAAACTGAGGTGTGGAAATGTGGCGCTGGTATGGTGAGGGGACAGCTGGAGGGTGCTCTGGGCCCAGCCCCAAGTCCCAAGAACCCCCTGTATGAGTGATTTCCCGTGAGTTGTATCTGCCTGGACTCAGCAGTTCTGAGGCACCTGAAGCACCCTGTACTCCGAAAGCTTTTTAGGGGACCAGAGACTTGCAAGGTGGACCTGCRCTGTGCTTTCCTGCTTTCCCTGCTCACTGGCTGTGAACAGGTTATTTGCTTTGGCATGAGAGACAGACTGCAAACGACTCCCATTTGGAAGYGTAGGTCAGTCAGCCAAGACCCTTCTGCTATTGGAATGACTCCTCTCAGCTCGCTGCCAACCTGCGGGCAGGCCTGTTCCTTCTGGTACCTCCCTGTACCAGTTTGCTCTGCTGGATGGCCTTGAGGTGAATTAGAGGGAGGAATAGCTGGGGTTACCTTTGACAAGTACTACCTGGCCCGAGCAACACATTCAGACAGACCAACAAAGCCCTGAGGRAACCTGAAAGCACAGGACAAACTGTTCGGCCCATGGCCGTGCACTGAGACAAGCTCAGCTGCTGGGACACCTTCCCAGCCTGACTTCTGGGAGTCGAGATATAGATCACACTTCTCTCTAAACTAACTGTCTCACAGGAGCAAGGAAAAGGTATGGGCTGAGCCATGCACAGGGAGGGAGCAAGTGGCCTCCCTAGAAAGGAATTAGCAGATTGTTAAAAGGAAGACAGCTCTTCATGCCCTTATATACAGTTATTAATACCATGGCCATGCATGGGCCTGGTAAGAATACCTTTAGAGGAGAAGCTGTATTGTACATTCCAAACATAAAGATTTTCTCCCCTCAAGGTAAGCAGTTGAGCCCAGATCCCACTTACCCTCCCCAAACAGGTGGAAAATTCCTTTCAGCACAAAAGAGCAGAGACAGATGGGATTTGCCAAGATCACTGAATAGCTCTGATGGACAAGTTCACAGCCTGTGATGGACATGACTTTGTCAATGCTTCAGTGGAGAAAAAAAGTGAAACCAGTTGCAGAGCTCACTCCCTGAGCTGGTCAGCTATAGCGTCCAAGTCCCTAAGGTCCATGTTCATGCAGAGGTGCAGGTGGGGTGCACTTTACATAATACACCAGTTCTCAGGGACCGGGAATCTTTTTACATCAGAACAGATAAGAAATAAAAAAATGGACAAAGAGTTCATGCTCCCAAGTGTTGAAACAGGCGGAAAAGTCCTGCTGATACTACCAAGACCTGCCGGGTTACCGCACTGAATGCAGCGGAGTTGTCTCTGCCCTAATTGTTGTTATCACATACCTGTTAGCAAGGAGCCCTTCTGCGAGGCAGGGATGAAGTGCAGATGGGGCAAAGCTAACTCAGCCCGTCTGAAGGGGCCGGCGTGTGCCAGCAGCAGCTGGAACTCATTCCTTCATGCTCTCAGTGCTTGGCACGCTTCGGCATCAGCGGTTGGCAAGAAACAGTGATCAGGGGATAATTGTGATCGTAGTCTTTAATCTCACAAGGCAGGACTGTAGGAGGCTGTCAGGAGATCTCCCGGCTGGAACAGGGCCTGCTGGCCAGGCCTGCCGTGCGATGGCAGAGAAATGTGAGAGAAGCTTGAGCAACCTCAGTGTTGTTCCGCCGTTTAACAATTCCTCTATTCAAACTGCAGAAATGCACCCTTTCCTCTCGCTTCCCCTCGTCGGCTGGCCTTTAGGGCTCTGCGTGGGCMGTGTGCTGTTGGGCACGTGCGACCTGTGTTACTGAGGGTTTCAATTAAACCCTGCCATTTCCCAGTGCACACCATGGTGCCTGGTGCCACCCAAACTCTGGTTCTGGCTTTCGTGCTCCTTACTCCGATACCGTGTTAGAGGCATGGGGTGCCACCATCCCCTTTCCGCACACRGCTCAGCACTGCAAGCTTCCTTGGAGTCACTGCTGCAGCAGCCCAGCGGCATTGGGGGAAGGCACTGAGGGAGCCAAGGGCCCCAGTGGCTTTGTCCTCTCCTTTGGAAAAGGAYAACAGCTGCCTCCCCCTGGGAAGCAGGAGCAGCAGCTGCTGGGGAATCCATCATGCTGCATGAGATGGAGGGAAACAACCAAAACCCTGSGCTGAACAGGGAGGATTTCTGTGCTGCAGGCCTGCGTGGGCAGGAAGCGGGACAGGCATCTCTTTATGAAAAAGACCCATCTATACGCACACAGAGGTGCATGCCAAGACATGTGACTGATAGATCCCGCTGTGTACTCTCCCTGCACGTGTGGACCAGCATTTGCACAGCACACACCATGCCACGTGCAGACACCAGCCCCACAAATAGTGTGCACAAATGGGCACAGACAGGCTGAACCAGGGGAGGGAGAGGGGGAGACCCCTGTGATGGAGAGGCACAGCTATCCTGTCTGCCTCTCCTCCTTGCTGTCAGCTGAGGCCTGGCTGTGGGAGAGCCTTGTCTGCGCAGGGAGTTAGGAGTCTGCTTTGCAGCTTTGAAGTGCTCCTCTGGTTTTGCACCTCAGTTTCTTTGCAGGAGTGAGACTCCTTTCTCCTGTTTCCCCAAAATGCCAGAGCAGCACTTAGTCCCTTCCAGCTGGAGTGGAATTTATTTGCACCTCCAACTTCATTGCAGAGTTTCTCTTGCGGAAGTCAGGACAGCCTCAAGCAGCGAGCCCCCGGAGCAAGAGGCTTGGATCTCAAGACATCATCTTGGGAGCTATGGGAGCTTATCTGTTTGTGAGTCTCATATAGTGCCAGCCCCACGTGGGGATTTCAGCTCTCTGAAACTCTCCCATCTCACATAACTGGCTAGTGAGGTAGCTAAATGAGGTCTAGCACAGGGTTTTCTTCCCCATGCAGGGAGGATTGCTGAGGTTTAATGCTCACACCACAGTGCAGCCCCGTTCCTCCCCCCAGCTCTCTGAKGGCTGCTCCCTTGAGGTCCCCCAGCTGTTGGGGCCCTGCACTTTAACTCCTGGCCATGGCCTGGCCGGGCCTAAAGTGTAACTCAAGAAGGCAATATTCTGCAAATGGAGTTTGCGGATTAGCTAGGAAACAATYGGGGCCTGTGAGACTGGTAGAGCACATGCCAGGCTGTGCTGGGCAGGGAGGAAGCATGAGGGATCTGATGTTAGTGCAATAGGATTGCTAAAAAGCTCAAGTTCAGCATGCCCTTCTATCTTGGGAGATGATAATCCATAGCCTGATAAATCTACTGCCATGGCCTTTCCCGCTCTAAAATTTGGGTAGTTACRCTATTCATGGCATCACAGAAAACAGGCATTGTCAGAGGGAAATCAGTCCTTTCATGAATAAGCAAAGGAAAAGCTCAGCGCAGTGGCGTGGAATGGTGAATTTAGATGACAGTCCAGAGCCTTAAATCTGTTAGACTTCTGCACATCTCTCGTAGAAGAAAGGGGAAGGAAAGGCACAGCATAGCTAATGGGGCTAGGGCATCTCTCGGACTGCTGGTACAAATTCAACCCAGGGCTGTAGTGCCTGATCAAGGTCACCATCCATGGCTGCTCAGTGCCTATACAAAGACCCTCCTGGCTGCAGGCCAGCCTGTGGTGGGCTGGTGTTACCACAGCAGCCGTGAGCCTGGGCAGAGGGGGCTGGAGAATGACTGCACTGTAGGGCTGGCCGCTGTGCTCTGGGTTGGAGCACAGCCGCTGCAGGAGGAAGAAGCAGGCGTTGTTCAGAGGAGGATTTGAGTCTGTGGGGGCAGGTCTCGTTTTGGGGGTGAGGTGTGTGGAAGCAGGGCTGGAATAGCCGAGTACTTTACTGACCAAGTAAAGATGCATTCATGGGGCGACATAGGGCCACCATGGGGGGGGGGGGGGTTGGAGCACCATAGGGTGCACAGAGAGCAGTGTGAGGCAGGGTTACAAGGTGTGCGTGTCTTCTCCTGTGATCATGCCTGGCTGTACAGGCACTGGTAGTGTGTGTGTGTGTGTGTGTGTGTGTGTGTGTGTGTGTCAGAACAAGAAAGCAGACGGAGGAGTTGGTTTAAAGGGCTGAATTCCATCAAAAATGTTACTGCCACTCCCCATAAAACAGGGGCTGCAAAATGCTTCCTCTCCCTCAGGCCCTCATGGTGCCCAGGGTATGAAATCTTCACTGCCTTAACCCAGACTCCAAAGCCAAACCCACAGAAATCCCCTCACCCCAGCAGTCTGCTCTCATCAGCAATTCACTCTCCAAACTGAGATAGAAATAGTTGTAGCTCAGGACAGTTGATTATTTAAAGCTGTCGGGAGTGTTTAATTTAACCCTGGATCCATCATCCGCAGCTTGTTTCCATCCACTAGACACCCGCTCTCCCCCTCTCAGTGTAAACTCTGCCTGTGACAAGCTCTTCACCTCCAGGAATATTTGGGCCRAGGTTTATAGGAAGGGGCCGTGACCCCACTGCGTGTTTCCAGCCACTTTACCCRGTCAAACTGGCACAGCTAAGGATGCCTCCACTCCAGGCCTTGCAGACAAAACCAGGCAATTCCCGCCGAGAGGAAGATGGGTTTTTAGCTGGGCATCAGAGGATGGACGTGCCAAGTTCCTCACTGCTGCCTGCTTTGTGGCCTTCCGTGGCACTGGTGGGGGGGAGCCCTGAGGGGAGCCAGGCTYGGGAGACACATGATACAAGGGATTATAGGAGAAGCCTTTCTTACTGGAAGTTATCTTCCAACAAATTTCTCTTTCCTGGTCCGCTTTAATCCCCTCCAGCAACATCTCCAACTCTTCTGACCCTGCACACAGCTCTGCCAAGGCATTGCTTTGATCTGTGGGTTCATTCTGCATGTGGCTCCCACTCCTGTTGCAATAAAACCTTCCTTTGGCATCCACAGGGGAAGGAAACAAAGTGCTGGCACAGCCAAACAGTTTGTGTGAGCGTGCACTCCTGCCCCACTGCTTCAGCCCATGCCGCAGGCATGCAAAACATTTTTGCTGCTCCCTAATGTTTGTTCTGTGGCCTGTGCGTGAGTATGTCCCAGAGGGAGGGAGCTGTGCCCTGCCTGCCATTTGCAGAATCCTGGGCCCACCCTGGAATATCCTGGAGCTTCGGGTCATGAAAGGTTCCTCCCAGTGTCAACTGCTGTCCCCAAACCTAAGCCTAGCGCAGGCCCTGCTCCATTTATAGAAAGCTGCAATTAGAGGCCAAGTTCTCCAGCAACCATATGTACATTGGCATAAAATCTTTGTCAAATCCCGGTCATGTCCTTGAGATGACCTCTGGGATAACACTGTTCATTCAGGCCGTGGCCATGGGTCAGTGGGAGAACAGATCTGGGAGGCTCTGCTTCAGTCCCTGCTTTATGGATGAACTTGGTGCATTTTGGAAGGGCTAAAACCGCTAGAGTTCCCACAGCACAGGAAAACTGCTCTTTACCTCTGCAGGGCAGGAATGTGTTTGTGGGTAAAGTAAAGGCAGCAGCACCCAGCATTAGCTGATCCTGAAGCTGCAGTGACGTGCCAGTCACCAGCGCCCATTCCCTCCGGTCTGTGCGGCTGCTGCTCATTTTCAGTAAGTTCACTTCTCACCTGGGAGTGAGTATGGCAGTGGGGGGAGGGAAAGGACCTTGGTACTAATATCTCAAAGGCACAGTTCTGGAGCAGGGAACCAAAAGACGAGAGGGAAAAAAAAAACATTGTACGTAGGTGGGATTAGTAGCTCAGTGCTTACAAGGTGGGAACATGGTGCATGTGCATCTCTACATGTGTTGACTAGGCACAGCTTAACCCCAAAGGCTGAACCTTGCTCCCCTGCGTGCCACCATGCTGCAGAGCACCAGTGTGGCCTGAGAATACCTCTCTCCATGATCAGTGTATCAACGAATGAGCAATTTAAACCTAGCAAAACCCCTAATCATTTTTTTATAGACAGCGACGGGCCTGCCAAACTGGGAGCTCAGAAAGTCTGCACAGGGGAGAGGTGGTTTGGGAGCCTTGGAAAACAACCCAAGGCTAAAGTATGATACAACAAATGGTGCGGCACCCACCGTGAGGTCTCATCCAGGGTAGTGCCAGGTCTCCTGGGACAGGTAGGAGRCACCAGTACAGAGCAGCAGCATGTTGCACTGGCCAGAGTATGAGCAAAGTAGGAAGGGGAACATGTACATGTGTGATGCTGGAGAGACTGGCATGGACGAGGAGTGAGTGACCCAAAGACTGGGCTTTGACGGCTTTGAACTAATCTTTTCCTTCAGCACCAACCCAGCAAACCCACACCAGTGTTAGTAGGTCTTGGTGCTAAACCACTCCTGTGCTGCCAAGCCCTCACACTAGCTGCAGAGCGCTGGGCGTATGGCCACTGAAATCAAGCAGACCTTTTGTGGTGTGTTGAGGATGAACGTACCCGTCCTGCCTGGAGGACAAAGGGAACTGGGGAAAGACTGAGACTCTAACCTTCATCTGGCAGAGAATAACTGTTAGTGCAGTGGTGTCGCCTGCTCTCTCCCGTTTCAGCATGTGTCCCCTAAAAAGCCACCTGGCTTGAGTTTATCTAGGTGAGGGCTGCGATGGTGGGTGGCAGTTAGATCTGCACAGTTTTAGGCTGTAACTGGTTAACTACAATAAAGGCGAGGGAAAAAGTCAGCAAAGGAGCTGTCCCAGGGGACTGCACACAAACCTGCACCATGCAAAGACTCTGTGAATGCAAAAAGGGACTGGAAAGCTGCTGAGCAGCAGATCTAGCTGTCTTCTCCCAGTTTCCCACCAGAGAGATAAAAAGCCGTGCTTTTGAAAGCCTGAAACTGTGTCCATACGCCCAGCCTGGTGCTCCGTCTTGTGGAAGATAGAGAACAAGGCAGTTTAAAATGTTTGGCTTCTCTGGACTCTGCCTGCCTGTTCACTCCTACACAGACTATAACAGAGACTACAGAAATCCCCTATTCCTTGGGCCAAATACCTCTACACTCATTTTAAGTCTTTCAGCCAGGGGACTCATAGAACTGAATACACAGCAAGAGTGTCGGATAGTTGGAGTAGACATTTAGAGACCAGGACATTTATAAGCAGGAAAAAATGGCTAAATTGCCTGGAGTAATTGCTGTGAACTGTCAGTCCAGCTCTGTTCCCCTCCAGGATGTGTGGGAGTTGGTGAATAAGGCAATAATACTGTGTCTGTGGATGTGTGAATGGAAGAGAGGGTAGGAATGCTCCCAGTCGTTAGTGTCCAGGAGCTGATAGACGCTGGCGTGCCTTCCTTGGGCCCACAGACATCACAACGCACACATCCCTCAGCCGGGTTGTCATAGCTGGTCTTTTGAATTCTCTGTTATGAAARATGTGTCGGCGCCCCTGGGCAGCAGGAGACGATGCAGGCTGTGAGCAGGCTTCCCAGCCACGCAGCAGGCACTGGATTTCCCGGTACTCAAATTGGCCCTGTGAACTAGGGCTCTGCAAGCAAGAGCTGCTTTGACAGCTCCTGGAGATGTGTGCGCATGTGTGTAGGGTGTACAGCACCTACTTGGGATCCGAATTGCTCTGTGATGTGAAGGCATCCAGACCCCAGAGCCCTGGAGACATTCAGAAGTTCTCCTCGTCATACTATAACCATCAATAACCATGGAGGCTGCAAGGATAGCCCAGCAAGTGAGATACTCGCTTCTCTGGGAAAACCCCTGCTTTTCCTCCCACCTGTCAGTTTAGGCTGATGGAGCTCTTCAAGACAGGCCTTGTCTCCCCCTGAGTCTGTGTTTCGGAGAGACTAATGGGGCCTGGCCCTCCTCAGAGCCTGCAGGTGCTCTGGTCAGATTATCAGTCATGACGCGCTTTGCGGCAGGCTCCATCAGGGGCCTGGAGGAGTTCAGATACTCAGCTTGTGCCTCACCACCCCTGCCCAGTCTGTTGAACTCCAGTTGTGGCCAGAGACCTCCCTCGGCAACACTGCGCTCAACAGTACTGACTAATTTTGCAGTGCTGTGGGTGTGTTTGGGGCCAGACGCCCGCTCTTAGGCAGAGCATGGTAGCTCCTCTCTGCCAGGCAGCTGGCCTAACGCCTCCTCAGGTACATGCTGCTGGAGACCTGCCATGCTGTCGCTTGAGATGTCTAGAGCAGCCCGTCTTCTCAGCAATGGGTCCATGGGGCCAGTGGGATGGAGTCTCAGTCTGCACACAGCCCGCAGAGGTGCAGACTTTCCCCTTTTCTTCTTACAGCTGGAGGTGAAGGTGGCATCTCTGCGGGTGGACCATGGTACTGTGAGGGAGACCTGCCCCTATCCCCAGCAGCAGAGCGCCAAGATGAAAGCCTCCCACAGCGGCAGGCCTCCCCTCTCCACTCTCCTGCTCTGGATCCTCCTGCTGTACCCAGACACCAGCGGGGCCTGGAAGCAACATGCCCCTCGCCTTCGCGTCTCCTACAAAGGTAAGAGGGCCCTGGAGGCTGCCGGCAGACAGGATTTCCATGGGGCCTGTGCCTCACTTCAAAGGGCTGGGAGGAGTGTTCTCCAGCCAGGGTGACAGGATGGGCCAGGGCTCGAGGGAGGCAGGAGATCGTGGCTGCAACATATCTACGTGTGCCAGCTCTGAGCCCTCAGGATGCTTCATGAACCGCAGCTGAAGCCCCAAGCACAGCCCCTGAGGATGCAGCACAGAGAACGGAATGCCCTGCCTGGGTGCAGCCCAGGTCCGAGACAGCCAGGGATGTCTCCTTTCTGCCCACACTCACTCTGTGCACCTTACAGTGTGTCCTGGGCTGGGGTTGACCTGGGTAGCCCCGGGGGAAGATCCCCTGTTTTCACACTCGCGGTGCGATGGGGACGCTAAGCCCCAGGCAGTGCTGCCTTCCCCCTCCTCTCCCTCCCGTCAGCAGTTTTGCCCTGTAACAGCCTCACAGACATGGCCTGCAGCGAGCCCCATCTTCCGGGGCCCGCTGCAGGCYGCTCAGTCTCCAGCAGGATATCCCGGCGGGGAGATGGGACCCAGCTTGGAAGTGCAGTACAGGGCCTGTCTTTCCTTGGAGCCAGAGGAGGCTGAGGAGGCTGCTCAGCCAGCAGGAACACAGAGGGTCTTCTGACTTCAAAGCCCCACAGCGTGCTGGGGCCAGACCTGCCAAAAGCCCTCAAGTCTTGGGCAGAGGCAGAAGAGGAAGCTCCCAGCATCAGGAGGGCTCAAGGACAATACGAACAATGACAGGGGATGTGACTCATGGACAGCACAACGCAGCTTCAAGGACACAATGGCCTGAGAAGTTTAGGTTTAAAAACCCCTAGGAAAGAAAAAAATAAAGCAGCCTTTGAGATTACATCCACTCCAGCATCTACAGGATCAGCCTTGCTGTCAGATCCCAGCATGGGGGAGGCAGGTGGAGCTGCACGGACCGGGGGGGAGAAGATGTAAGCAGGCGCATGAGAAGGAAATGACAGCACCGAAGGCTGGGAGAGTGAAGGAAGGATGGGGCACAGGGCACGGGGCCAGGAACAACAGCAGCAGCTCCCACCCTGTCGAGGAGGCAAGGAGGAGGTTTGTAATAGCGCTCCGGCAGATCGGAGGCAGCAAACACAATCACAACTGTGCAAGAAGCAGCCTCGGGGTAAACATGGGTCACGCTGGGTCAGCCTTGATGCTGGCCTGCGTTGAGCCTCTCTGTTTTCTTACTCTGAGGCTATATAGCAGCATGACTATGCAGTGAAACTACAGCACCTCTCTGAGCTCCTGTTACTGTAATAATCTGGGGTTGGCACAGCTAGAAGCTGGCAAATGGGTCTTCTAGCTATCTCTGATTGAGAGCCAACCCAGCTGGGCAGGATCCAGAAGCCATCACACTGCAGCAGGGCAGGAGGTTGGTGAGTCTCTGGTTATCTGCACCAAAAGCTGCACTGACGCAGCTCTTATCAGCCAATGGCAGAGAGAGGCTGGAGCCTGATTTAGAGCCAAGCCTCCCCTGGGCTTCAGGGGTCRTCCCCTTGGTCTGGCTCTTTCTTACGGCTGAGGGAAGGAGGGAGAACGGTCTCCCAGCACAGCCGGGCTGTGACCCCAGGAAGCCCAGGGTCACCCTGCACTGAGGGTGTTGGTGCTAAGGGGCAGGCAGAGATGATGGATGGGACAAGGCAGTTTCGGTGATCCTGACAACAAAGGAAAACACACCATGGCCTTTGGAGATAACACAAAAGAGAGGATGTTTCTCTGGACTCACCCATCTTTTTAGCCATCGCACAGCTGCTTTCAGAGACCACCTGATTCCCTGCCTTACGGATTGGCACCTGAATCAGATGTCTTGTTTGTATAGACGGACTGGGGGCAAGAAAGGATGGTTTGTGCGCATTTAGCTGACAGCTTCCTGCACATACACCATGTGAATTAATGACATTTGAATGCCCCATCCCTTTGGTAAAGGAGCAGAACCATGCCACAGCACGTGGCATGGACCATGGTGCTCATCGTCCCATTAACTCTGCCATTGATTTCATGCTGCAAGTGCAGGGCAGTGAATCCTTCCTGAGGGCCGGGTCAGATCTTCCCACCCGATATTGCAGCAGGCCTGAGAGCCCAGCAGAGAGGGCTCCTCCGTCAGGCCTGCCTGATCTCATCATTGGACAGGGCCAGGGCAGACCAGAGGATGAAGTGGTGATAATAGCAGCTTTCTCGTTGTTACAAGCCGAGCAGGCACGTCCCCGAGGGCCAGCCTTGCCCCACTCCACTTAATTTCACCTGTGTATYGGATAAATCTTTGACTTTCCCTACCCCCACATCGCCTTTCCGGTGCCTTGCCCTACATTTCTGTCTGGATCCAGCAGGTCAGGGGAGCAGCCTGCACTGGGGCAGAAGCAGGAGGGTGGACAATACACTAGAGCCTGCTTGGGGACCCAGCCAGCTCGGCACCCAGAGGCATCCCGAGGAGACCCTTCGGGTACACGAGGGAAAGGGCTGAGTGAACTGGGACTGTGGAAATTTTTCTGGGAGCAGTGTGAGGGCTCTTCCTCCTGGCAGGGATCTCCCTGGGAGCAGCTGGGAGCAGTTACTGGCAGAGAGGGGGATTTCTCTGTCTCACAGTAACTAGAGCCCTGACCCCAGCACTGGCCGGCCCCAGAGGAAGGGGAGAAGGAAATGCCTTGTCGGAGCGGGCCGGGCTGCAGTGGCGCAGTTCCGGGCAGAGACCCCTGCTTGTTGCATGCRCCCCAGCAGGTCCTTTCCTCACAGGGAGGAGCAGACGTCAGTGGCATTTCCAGCTCACAACAACTGGCCCCGCTTCCTCTCTCCCATGGAAATGGGGTGGAAGGAAGAGAGCAATAGCCTCTGCGATCAGCGGGTGCATTTTGAACAGAGAAGCCAAGGCCATGTACGCCCCACCTGGCACGCTCTGCTCACTTGTACCCGTGCTCCCATCCATGCCGGCCAGCGCTCACTTCCCCGACAGCTTCCCTCACTTAGTTTCTGGCAAACTGCTTCCATCTGCATGGTCCAGGGTGATTTCTCAGCCTCAGTCATACCAGATTGCCCCAGGTTACCATCTACATTTCATGTCCCTCTAGCTCCAAGCTCCCATTCACCAGCAACCCCTTCCCATCTCCCCTTCCCTTGACCCTACTTTTGTACCTTTCCCCCACACAGCTCGAAAGCCAAAAACAACCTGCCAGAACATGTAGCTGGCCTTCACCTTCTCCTTAGTTGGATCTTGCCAGCTTTGAATAGAAAAGCAACGTGTTACAATTTCTAGGAGCTCTAACGCAGTTCTCAGCTGCAGTCTCTCCAGCTCAGTGACTTTCTGTCTTGATGTCTTGGAGCAGGCGCTCACCAGAGCAGCAACTGTTGCAATAGCTGTGTCCTACACAGCAGCCACCTGTGCACAGTGGTGGGGGAGTCAGCTTGTCCCGGCAGCCAGCCGGAAAACCTGATGCTGGATGTCACAGACTGATGCGGACCATGGGAAAGCCTGTTGGCCACAGGCCAGGTGTCAGGGCCCTAGTGGATGTTGTTTCAGGAGTGGTTAAGCAAGAGACAAGATCTTATTGTCCTTCTTGCACACCCACACGACTGTGACTGTGCTATAGGAGGGTTCGGGGGG